>NC_139044.1:57891972-58116258 GCF_965140915.1 Aythya marila
GGCTGTTCACCATATCAAATGGATTTGGGTTTGTGTTTGTTGCATACATTGCAGAGTATGTAACCACAGATTGCCAGCTGTTACATTTATCCATCCATGACCCTGATTCAGCCGCATGCACATAAAGACTTATGGTACAATTGGTAGTCTCTCCAACAGACCTTTTTCAGTCCTCTTTTTTTGTGAAGAGTTGGGTGTAAATCCCCAACATAATTGCACATTTCCTAAGCACCACCTGTAATTGCATGTTTCACACATTACCTTTTAATAACAGATCACATCCACCAGTCTTCACTATAACAAAATGTATTGTCAAGTAATGTGTCAATACCTCTGTGAACTTCTAATTCCCAGCAAAAAATAAATAAATCTAAAAAAAAAAAAAAAAAAGAACAGTTTGCTTCTTAGGAATTCTGGGGTACCTTCTGTCATCTTGTTTCCAGGCCTTATTTCTCTGGCATATAGACAGGCTTCACTATTAACAGAGTTCCCCGAGTGTATCCTGCTATTCAGGTTGATGTACTGTATTAGGATTTGTTGTATATTGTATGATACACACCTTTTGATCTCATATGTAAATTTGCATTAATTGCTGACTAACAGCAGATATTCTATTTAATGGCTTCTTCTGGCTGTGGGATCATAGATGTTTAACTGCATGGATGTATCTCTGCAGAATCAGAACTAGCAATTGTGTGATTTTTACACCAATAAAACAGCACAATATTTTAATTTTGTTGATTCATCTTTACCTGGGAATTGAAACTCATTCAAATAGGGGGAGGGGATTATTACAGGTGTGCAGGAAACTTTTTGTAGTTTTGTGGCATGTACAAGAAATAGTTGGTACTCCCTTGACCATTTTCTTTCTTCAATTTTTTTTAGCTGTTGGTCAGAAGTGATTAAATTCTCTTGGTAATCTGTGGCTATACTCCTTTTGTATCCTCCTGTGAGCAAATTAAATGTAGCTGTAACTTTTAAAAAGTAAATGCTGGTACTGACTTGGGTGGAAGAATTGTACAGTTCTTTAGTCTGCATTTCCAGTTAATTTCTTTGAGAGTACTTTTCAGAATTAAAACTAAATGGATTGCCTGTTAGCAATACTTATCTTCACTGTCTCACTTTTATGCTTAAATGAAATTCTCTTAATATTTGATTCTGTTACAAGAGAACAGCTCAAGTCAGATTTTTCTGCTGGATATGCTGTTACAGTAAAAATGAAGTGTTTCTGGGTTTGGTTACAGAGTGGTTAATTTTTATTACTGTAATTATTCCAACATCTTTTCAAATGTCATGGAAGTGTTACAGATGACATACATGTTAATCCAAAGCAAGATTCCCTGGTATGAAAAACAAGTCACAGTTGCATGAAAAGATATTTTCTACTTGCATGTAAAAATGGGTAGTTAAATGAGCACGAAGTTTACATTTTAAGTATATTGTGTCAGTTAGTAGATTAGGTGTAAGCCTTGAAGAAGAAGAAGAAGAAAAAAAAGATATAACCAGTGATATGCAAAACAAGAAAAAGCCTAAAGTAGGTCACTTCACTGTAGTCAAAGGATGTTGATTTTAAACCAACTGTATCTTGTCTGTACGGTTTATTTTAAAGTTAAATACACCTTAAAAGTAGCATGTTTTTCATACTGATATTTAAGTATTAATCCTATGTTTACAGCAGCAGGATTCCTAAATCAGAATTTTGCTGTTTAAGCTTAAGGGTAAAAAGCCTTTAGTATTCAAACGTTACATGTACATATGAATTTTTAACATCCATATCTGTCAGAATGATAAGTCATATAATGTTTTAAGTGAAGAATTTAAGCAAACTGAACACTTCTGAATGTTGCCAACAAATCTATTTTAAGGGTTTCTATGGTTTATTTTTCATGCATCACTTAGTACGTTTAACATTTTTTTCCTGATCAGAAGAGCTTCTAACTGAAAAATCACTTATGTTTTAAGAACATCACTGCCAGTGATATTCAAAAAAATACCTCAATTAGTAATGTAACCAAACTTTAATACCTTATAGTATCTACTTCCACTTCCCTGTCTGCTCTATTTGTTTTATCTTGGTCCAACTACTTGATGTGTTATTTTTTATGATCTTAGACTGTAAGCTCTTCTGAGCAAGGAATTATGTTCAGTTCAAGAGAGATGCTCTCTGTATTGCATGTGTGAATACAGGCCATGAGTTCATGAATTCATGTACCCAGTTAGGATGATGGATAGGGGCATGCATTTCTTAAACACCTGCAAAAGTTCTCCCTAGGATTTTGAGATTGGATGAGCATCCGTTTTCACATTTGATTTGCTTCTGCTACTGATGTGCCTATTTCTTCATTCCACCTGCTTTAGAGTTGCTTTTCAATTGCTTTTTCTCTCCACTGCCTATTTTTGGTCTTCAGAGATCATTTCCAAAGTGCAACGGTGAAAAGCAGAAGCTACTGCTATTAAAGCAGTACTTTAAGTCTACCCAATGTAAGTTAGGTATTCTTAATACTTTCATACCTCATGCCCCTCAGTTTACTCGCAGTTGTTTACTTCTAGAACTAGAGGATCTCTTAATGGTAAAAATGTCTTATGTAGGATAAATTATGTTGAAGTTAAGAAAGAAAAACTAAAAATAAATTTGCAGCATTGTGTAAGATGTCTGTCCCATGTGGATGGGGTGTGCTGTTTGTCTTCCGTGCTCTCTTGGGCTCAGCTATACTCAGTTTCTCTGAATTCAACCTTATGTTTTCTGAATCACCTTTTCCTAAATGGAAAATAACAATGTATCCCTGTTGATGAGAGATAAAAAGTAATTTCCCCAATACTGTCTAGAGAGGGAGCTGTTTTGAAGCTTACATCTCTTTAATTCTATGTGAAGTGCTTGCTGAATCATAAAAAGAAATGAATAATAATAAGGAAAAAAACTTATTTCCGTTCCTTTCCCTTCTTAAGTGTGTCCAGTTACTACCTTTAAAGCCTTCCACCATCACACCCTGCCACTATTTGCTGGGCTTCTTTCATTTAGGAGAGGCAATGAAGAGTGAATAGTGTTTTAATGTGCGAGGCTGTACTCCTGCCAGGATGTTGGTGGCTTTTTGTTTGTTTGTTTTTCCAGCACAAGCACTTTTGGAGAATGTTTCTGAAACCCTACCCAAAGAGAGCCTTTATGGTTGTTCTTGTACTCATGTACTCCAGCTCACCAACACTTACTTGGCTAAATAATTTTACAGAAGTAATATCATGTTCTATTATAAGATGTTTTTCATTTGCTATTGAGGACTCAACTTTTCTGGCAGAAGATGTGTTACCTAGTAACATGGGGCTGTAGATTTATTAAGCTTACACAGTTGAGCCACTGTCTACTATGTTTTAGAGGGTTTCTAAGGGACACTCTTTCAGGGCTATGATCATATGAGGAGCAGGGAGTTATAAAACATGCTTTTGATGTTCATAAAGTGCAAATTATTAGCAATCAATTTCCTTGTAAAGCAATACTTAGCACACTTTCATCTTCTCCCAAGGTACAACTTAGAAATGCATGTGACAAAAAGTAAGGAATAAGTATCAAATTTTCCATTTCAGACTAGCAACTTCGCAAGTGTCAGGCAACTTCAAGGGGACTGCTTGCTGGTGTTTGTGTGTGTACCTTTCTGAATCCATAACTCTGTTTAAACTAGATCTGCTTGGGTAGTTTCATGTGCTTCTGACAGCAGTTGCTGCGGGCCAACCTTGTACTAAGAAGCCTGGTACTTCCAGCCACTGCCTTGCCTTCAAAACCAAGTCTCCAGCCATCTTCAAATTTCAGCCATGCTCTTTGGATAAAATCCTCATGTTTTCCACTGAATTTAAGACGTCATATTTTACAATGCATTTCCTGCAAGGACTTCTGGCACAGAAAATGATGATCACTACTGCATCAGAAGGCAAAGGTGTGCTAAGTAATTATGATGAAGAGAAAAGCTGAGCTCCTCCATCAAGGTGCTTGTGCATCAAAAGCTGAATCAGGTGAGCACAGCCATCTGTGTTTTTGTTACTGTTTCTTATGAACAGAATAGTGTTACCCTTCTGAATCATTGCATTCTGAGAGTCTATTTATATTTTGTTGAAATTTATCTCCGGTATTTTGAACATCTAGAGCATTGCTTTTTAAAGAGACTGATACAATAGGTTTCTGTGCCAGATTAAAACAGAAACATCCTTTATTTCTTCAGAAAGCAATGCTGCAGTGATATGATTTGGAGCAGTATTTTTTCTCCTGTAAGCTTTTAACAATTGCAAAGAAATTATATAATATGCTGTAACAATATGTGTAATAGAGAAGAGTCTTCTTGTAATGAGAAATTTCAAATTCATTTATAGCAGTACTTCCACGTTCTCAAAAGCAAAGAAGCAAAGGTGTGACTAGGCTTGGTTATCCATGATTTACATGTAAAGTCTTCTAGATTGTCAATTACAAATTACAACATACCAACTGAGCTGCAGCCCATTTGCGTTTACTCTAACAACCAAAAGCCTGTGTCAGTTCCTTGCACTGAGCCAGCAAAAGCCTATAACTGTATTTAGATTGTTCTGCATTATTGATGCAGATCTAACAAACATCTTCCTTCCATTTACAGTGCAGTTGTTATGTAGGGCCTGCTCTGATGTCTTGTTCCCACTGTCAAGAGTTTTATACTGGCTTCTGTTTGGTACTTTTGCAGTCAACAGAGTGGTAAGGATTTGTTCATATTAAATATTGTTATTATCTCACAGGGAGTAAGGAGGGCTGTGATAAAGTCCATGTTCTGTGAAGACAACAGTGAGATTGCATTAGCCATAAATCACTGACAGTGAATTTAATTGCTTGTAATTAAAAGGGAATGAACTTCCAGTGTTGCTGGCTAAAATGTTCTATTAGTAATGGTAACTCAGAGCTTATGTGTTTGCATCTGGAAAGAACTGATCAATGCATGTGACACCAAACATGCTATCTCTCATTTGATAGCATGAGGAGTGATGAAACTCAAGTACATTTAGAAGAAACAATGTGAACAAACAGTAATCCTGCTGGCTTCCTTTGGGGGGGGGGGGCGGGAATTGAGATGGTCTAGGCCTGGTCTGGTGTCACCTTCATTTTCCAGAAGTGAGCTCCCCTGTCCAGCGTGCCTGAGGTAAATAGGTAGGTGCTCAGCAGCTCTCTCCTGGAAAAAGGACCCTCAGAGCATCGTTTGTATTTGGTGCTTCTCTTGATTGTAGGCCTGGACACAAGGGAATATGTGGAGAAATGATCCCTGTGAAGACAGGTTGAGTTCCCATAAGAAGCTGGAGACTTTATAGACAAAGCATTCCCCCAGGGCTGCTCCTGGGCAAGAGCTGTGTTTTATTGCCTTTATAGGAAATATGTAGTGATTTCCTTTATTTTTTGTGTGTGAAAGACTATAACACCTATGTGCAAAAATAATGAACCTGTGTTTCAAGAAATACGAAGAATAGAGATTCTCTATTCACTTTTGGAAGGTGAGGAGTTTGAGGGAACATTTTTACATTTCTTTAGCAAGTAGAAGTAAAAAAATACATAGTTTATGATGTTTTGAGAGTTGAAGCTTATGAGAACACTAAGTATCACACACTGATACTTCAGAATCTCTGTGTATGCTGTGTTAAGGGTGAAATCTTTTGAATTGCTATACAACAAATTGGGACTAATGTGTATACCCAATAAATATTAACAGTATCCACTGTAAATAGGGAGAAGTCTCAGTATTTTATATGTGGCTTGTAAGCATCTGACATGTCCCCAAACTCCACAGTAAATCTCTGATTTGTTATGGATTTAATGAAATCCGTAATAAGATCTCGCTCTAAATTCTTAACCAAGCTTTTTAATTTTCAGGTGACCTTGTTCTTGTACCTCTGTGTTACATAGTTGTGAACTACAACCTGCAGAATGCTGATGGAATCAGGCCAGTAGGCCTGATAAATTTGTTGCTGTTATTTCCCACAGCTGAGCACTTCAAAACACAGCTGACATGAGTATGTTAGCATTTGTATACATTTATCATTTCAACAAATATAATGGGAAAAAAAAAAAACACAACAGCGCTTACGTATTTAGATCAAAGCTTATTTTTAGAGTTCGGTTTTACCTGCTAAATGAAAGATCTGTCTGAAGACTATCCCTTCATTTTTGAACAAAGAGGCAGTTAATTCAGCTCTCCTCTTATGAAAGAGGATTTGGAGGAGACACTGTTTTCTTTTAGCCTTTCTTCCTTGTTTTTATTTTCCTTTTCTGGCTCATTATGGTTCTACAGCTGTCTCGGAGTGAGACAGCACTACACTGGTGATGCAGGAAATAGCGTCTCCTTTCAAACACTTTTTGTTGTCAGTGTAAGTTTAAGGCAGGAAATATTCAAGGTTAACACATTTTTATCTTCATAAACAACTCTTCAAGAAACAAGATAACAAAAGGAGTTTTTCTGCAGCCACTTATGGCTTGTGTAATTTTATAATTGCAAAAGACTGCACAGATCCGCTACAGTAAGTATCTTCCTTTCCTTCAAAAGCTTGGAAGTGATTAGTTTATTACCATATAAGAACATGCTCAACCCTTCAACGACCTAGCTGTAAGATTTTCTTGTATGAATCCAAAAAAAGATAAGGAGCATATACCATTAATGGATTGTGCAAAAGACAATTTGTTTTGAAGAGACAATTCTAATTTCTCCATTATTTGCAGTTACTGTATTCTTTAAGATTTGCTATTGCCTTCAAGCTTAAGATGCTTGAAGAAGTATTACTTTTTGTATTGTTCTAAGGAGCTGTTTAACTTGGACCAGTTCTATGTCTATATCTTGAATTACACCTATGCATTATGTACTTAAATGGTACAGCAATTGAGATCAAGACAGCAACAGACCACACATCTGTAAATTACCTGGTTGAAGACATAAGCCAAAGCAGAATTAAATGACAGAGCCCAAAAAGGAATTAAAGTTTTCTTTAGTGTAAAATAGCTTTAGCTGTGAAAAATACTTCTTAAACGTGTATTTTGGAGACCTGTATCTATTACAATAATGCTACACTGCTGTTAGTGACTGACTGGCTTTCCTCCTGAACCAAAACTTGCTGAAAACATTTTGCTTTGTATAAATGCAGCTATGACACTTGCCCCCATAGCTAGCACCACACCTTTACATATCTTAAGGTATGAGACTAAAATATAAACATGTGAGTTCTGCATAGGCAAGGCAATAGTGCTGACAGTGAAAAGTTAGTGTGAAAAAGGGTTAATCACCTAATTCATTGTTTTTTCCACTCTTTAACCAATAAGCTCATTTTGTGAGGAGTGTGTTATATTCTTGTTCTACTAAGCTGTCTTCAGGTTTCACAACATCACAGGTATATATTCATCATCACAGTGCAGACTTGGTGCTATGTGCAACTGAGAAAGGAGCTGCAGCTGATGGAATCCACAACTGCATCTTGCAGCTAAAACATTCTCCAATTTGGCATCCTTTACTCATTGGACACATGCCTCCTTTGGACAGATGAAAGCTTCACTCTCACATAGAAGGTTAATGATTACACTTTAGTGGTTGGCAACCCTGTCCAGAGCAGGGGGGTTGAAACTACATGATCTTTGAGGTCCTTTTTAACCGCAGCCATTCTATGATACTCCTTGTATTATAAGTATATACAACACAGAATTTGAATGTATCATCTAACAAAATCTAGAACCAAAGGTATGGTTTCATGGACCAGGATAGAAATTCTGGATCTAAAAGCAGCCTTACTTCATACTAATACTGATTTTCTTTCTGTGAATACAGAGGTGTTGTTTCTGCCAGATTATTATAACAAACAACTGCAGAGTCACTTATACTGGATTTATTGAACACTAACTTCATCAAATTTTTGAATTTCACAGAACTTAATCAAGTTACATGGACAGCTGTCATGCATGCTAATTCTGTTTAGTGACATTTCATAATTATTCAGTAATGAAAAAAGTCAGTTGCAACCATTCATACCATGTAAGAACTCAATTCTTAACACAGCTGAACAGAAAGCACCATCTCTAAATAAGATTTTATATTTAAAATGTCTTTTGACAATAAATTGAAATTTCAGTGGCAGTACTGGTAAACAAAACACACTAAGGATAGTGTGCAGATTTTGTGTACTGATCACAAAGACAACAACACTACTACTATCTCCAGAAAATTTGGAGAAATGCAAATGAACTTATATACATATCATTTTCAACAATATAAACAACACCAAGCAGAATAAATTTACTTTCCCGTTTTTCCCCATTAAATAAGGCAATAATATAAATCATACCACCATCACACCCTACTTCAGTCCCTAGAAACTGAGTCCTGACCAAATGCAGTACTCAAAGAGGAATGCGCAAGAGTAAACACTTAGATTTGTACTTCGATTCTTCATTGTGTAAGATGATTAAAACACCACCACCAACTCTAGATTCCAGTGGCAGGAACAAAAAAAAAAAACTTCAAGAACCCAACTTGAAAAAGCTGTTCTTTCAGCCTGTGGCACTATTTGGAATATCTTGAGCATCTGCTAGATGTAGTTTTTGGCTGAAGTAAGACATTAAGGAATAACATTTTCACAAATAGATGAGGTATAAACAAGATAACAATGTTATATGAAACTATGTGACACTTAGTCCTGTGACAGGTCAGGTATGCACCAGTCCAGATACAGTTCTACTGAGACCTAGATTAGTTTTCAACCAACAGATTAATCCTTTCAGTGAGAATGAAGCATTACTTAACTCCAGAGCTAGCTTGCAGATTAAGGGAGAATGGCAGAGGAATGTTACCACTATTACATTCTATTTACATTGTTCATGAGACTTGGGCTTAGAGAGCTTTTCAGAGATAGTGCACTGATGTATGTGTTCTCTGTATCTTAATTCTCAAACTAGAGTACCACCTTCCTCAGTGAACACACATTTTTAAAAAGGAAATATTTAGACAACAGTAAAAACTGAATGCAACACTCCTCACCTGTATTCTTAGCTCACTGAAAGCACAATGAGCAAGACAAGCCATTTAGCTTCATCTTCTTGATGGGTTAAGAGCATGCATTTGTTCAGTTACCTAAGGTCAGCAGAAGTAATCAATGCACCAGTAGCCTGACTCTAGAAATAATAATATAAAAAAAAAAAAGGCTAGCCCCATATCTAAAGTAAAAATCAGTGCTAAAGAGCTGCATCTATTTCTAGATAAAAAAAATAAAGGAATTAGGATTCACTTATCAATGAGACAATACTTCTGAATACTACAGAAGGCATAGATGTTTGTTTCAGAGTTTCTTGGCAAAATGCATGTGAAGAGACCTTGCTTCTGATGGGCTTTGTCATCTACAGCCAACAAACTGTCAAGTGTTGAATTCTAGCTAAATAAATCACTATATGAAAAACATCCTGTAATTAGATCTAGTAGTTTATGAAGTAGAAGAACCTAAAATCCGTGCTATATTACAGTACTAATTTCAAAGGGACGTTATTGATCAGATTTGACTCCTAGGAAGATACCAGTTACAGACAAATAGACGGTAATGTGCTTACGGTTAGTAATTACAATGCACAATAAACAGTTGAGGAAAAGGATACATAGATGAATTCAGTTCTTCCAACTGCAAAATAAACACAGAAAGTATCAGAAGTAGTGTTTCAGTTAAAGGCAACGATTATGCTGATATAATGCAAGAAATACATTAAAACAACAAAGCAAATCATTAATGGTTTGAGCTGACATGTAATTTGATTAGAAAAAGCAAGGCAAACCTGCATTGAATTTTCTAACAACAAATTTAAATCTGTATATCAAGAAGTTTTAACAACTTGAATTTTAACAATTAAATCTTGAATTTTGTTGTTCAATTGAAAATAAATGGTAGCAGTTTAGCTATTTGTTTGTATGGAAACACTAGAGAAAGGAGAAACTGAAAGTGTTGAATACATAGATCAAAAATCCTTATGTCACCTTCCACAGATGAAAGAGGAAGTGCCATAGGAAAATGGTCTTAGCTGATACATAGGCTGTCTAAAAATGCCTACACCCTCAGACAGTTTACAGCTAGACCGTGCCACTCACCAAAACAAGCAGCAGTCTACAAAAAGAGAGAACAAGGTACTGTATTTCTCAAAACCAAGATGAAGCAGGTAAGATGTGTCTTATTGTGTGTACTTATTATATAACTGTTTTCCTCTGCTCTAAGTTTCATCATGGACTGCAGTCTGTGCAGAATCAGTACCCCTCCAGCGGTGTTTTAATCACAAGCCTACGTTCATGGACCGTGTCTCCTGCCTTCCCTGTACTTACATCTGATAGCAGCCTATCCAGATTGGAATCACTGGCTAGTTTTCTTTTATCTTCGGGAAGTTCTTCCAGCTCCCCATAGAGCTCCAGATTGAGGCGAGCAAGTTTCTCCTGCATACTCCGCACGTGCTCCATTTGCTCTATGGAACACTCGTTTCCTAAAAACGACAAACAGCAGCTTTAGAGAAAGAAACCAGAGGAAACTGAAAGCATGAAGATACAGTATTTTACATCAGAGAATATGAATTTAAGCATCAAATTTACAAATTAACTTGTTTTCTAAAGGATTTCTTCCCTTTTCCACCGTTGAAATTTCAGTCATTCTGTCTGGTGTTAGTGTTGTGCTGATTTTTTGATAACCACTGGATGTACTTTAAGATTATACATTTACTGACTATATTTTGACTTTCAATCCCTGTATTATTTTTTTTTTAAATCTGATCATAATAAACCTTCCTAAATTTGATTAATCTTGGGATTTTTTGCAGTGTAACTGATTCTTTATATATTATAGGTTTTCTGTATTCTCACATAAAATCAATGTGGAGGCAATGTGACATGCTGACCTAATGCTGAATTTGCAAAAGCATATCTGCATCTTTCTACACAATACAGGAAAAAAATGAAGTAGAAGAGTTTCTTGTGGCTTTTTGAAAGCTTCATCAACTGTGAAGTAGTAATAATAGGAAGATATGTTGTTAACATAAGAATATGATGAGTATAATGCAGTTTGCATTGAATTATGGTTCACTCCATAAGAGTCATTACCAACAGCACGTGAAGTGTTAGTACACTGTAAAATCAGGTACCAAAAAGTGATTTCTTAGTAGAAGGTATCAAAAGTGGCTTTAAGTTTGGTACCTTCTGTCTTCAAGCTGAGGTACTACCTTAGGCATGTCGTGTTGGTTGGAAGCAACAATCAAATGGATTTTTAATCATCTTAAAGTCAAACATACAACAGCATTACCATTTTGAAATATTGTATGATCTGTTCAGTCATATTGACCTTGACTTCATACAGCAGAGACATAAGACAAACCAGCAGTCTGTCAATATAGCACACTTGTTTGCAAATGTTACTCTCAGGTAGTTTAAAAAGCAACCATTCTGTACAGATAATTCACACATTTACCAAACGCTTGAAGTTTGCCAGAGTGGAAGTCATTCAGGAGGCTGAGAAGTCCCCTTTCCATTTCCTGGACATCTGATACATCTGTGAGAAACGAGTGCTGGATCGGTGCTGCCTGTGCCCCTTTTGCTTCGCCTCCTGGAGGTTTGGCTTTCTCTTTTATTACTCTGGAGAAATTAAACAGTTAGACAAAACGATAACATTACTTCCTTTGCAAATCTGAGATGTAGAATCATTTAACAACCGGGCTGCGAAAGTGGAATGAAAAGTATTTCCAATACTCCTTTCAAGATAAGAGATCACAAGGTTGTCTTAAGAATAAAGAACACAGTTTGTCAATTTAATGCTGCAAAAGAAGGATTCCAACAATCTACTTTCCTATTAGGAGTGAGAAGCACAGTATGTATGTAATGGCCATGTTGACAACCTAAGCATTGTTGGAGCTGATGCTGCTCAAGCACAGCTCCTCCTGCCCCCCACCCCCCCCGCCGTACCTCTTGAGCTTGGGTTTCTGCGCGGCGGGCTGCGGGGCGGGGTTGCCGAAGGCCGTGCTCTTGCTGGCGGGCACGGCGCTCTTCTTGGAGCCGGCGGCCGGCGCGGGGTGGGCGGTGGCCGCCTTGGGGCTCCGCCTTTTGATTTTCCTCTCCTCCATCTCCTCGCCGCCCGCGGGCCACCTCCTCCGCCTCCACAGGGGAAAAGCGCGCTCAGAGACCCCCGCCCGCAGCGGCACCGGCCATAACGGCACGCGCCGGGCCGCAGCAGCGCCGCCTCAGCCCCCCCCAACCCGGCGGCAGAGCCCAGCCCCCGGGCAGCCCCTGGCCCCTCCCACCACCACGGCCCCATCCCCGCTAACGGCCGCACCCCCCCGCCGCCGCCCCTTATATAGGGCCGCAGGCCCCGCCCCCCCGGCGCAGGCCCCGCCCCCTGCCCCGCGCGCGCGGACCCCCGGCCCCGCCGGCCCTCACCCCGCCCCCGCGGAAGCGGCTGGCTCGGGCCCGGCGCGCGGGTCACGTGGCTGCGGAGGCGGGGCCGGCCCGCCCTGCGCATGCGTGCGAGCTTCCCCCCTTCCCCCGCCCGCCTCCCGCGCGCAGCCGTTAACGGCTGATGGGAGGGGCGGGGCGGCCGTTGGGGCGGGGCCGTCGGGCCGAGCGGCCGTTGGCGCGCGGGTGCCCGCCTGTGGGGGCACACCGATGGGCGGCTGCAGCGCTGGGGGGGTGCCCGTGGGGAGCTCGGGGTGCCCGTCCCGCAGCCCCCGGGGTGCCCTTGGCGGTGTTCTGCCCGCAGGGCTTCTGGAGCGCTGTCAGCTACCCAGGTACGGGACTGCACGCCCGGTTGTCTCGGCACGCCTGGAGCTCTGCAGGCTGCACAGATCCTTGTCGGTGGCAGGCTCTGTGCTCCAGAGGGCAGCAGCACTTCGTGCTCGTCATCTCCTGAGCCCTCAGATACTTTTTTACCTTTCCGACTGCATTTTTAGAGCTTTCCCTTAAGTATCAGGAGTAAATAAAGAGAACTAAAGAAAGTAAATAAAGATCCATGCTTTGTCATACAACTTTTTAAGATTTTTGAGAACATGTTGTTCATAACTGTATGTTTTCAGATGAAGCCTCACACGTTGCTTACACACCAGGAGTGAAGGGTGATACGAGCTGCAACACCCGGAGTGCAAGCACTGGCCAGCAGCTCTACGTAGTCTGTATGTTTCCGTGCCTGTTTGCATGGCATGTCTCAATATAAAGCTATTGCACAAAAGGCGCTATTACCCTGAATAGTGCGCAGTTCGGATGTATCCCTGCCTCTGCCTGGACCTTCTTTAATACCAAAAAAATGATTCTCTGTTTATACACTGATAGCCTTCTTCCGGATCTTGAATTAGATTCAAGGGGCCATAACAGAGCTTCATCAGGACTTTCATGAGGTATTTCAGCTGCGAGACTCAGTGGCCACTCTGAGCCTGTAACGTGGTACTGCCAGAGGGAGATTGCATTTGCAATTACACTCAGATGAAGGACAGTGTTTAAATGCTCTCTGGAATTAAGCTGCAGTGGAAGTAATTTCTGGGTAGGAAAATACAGCTGGGGTCTGAGGTGCTCAATCGGTTCTGGTACATTTTGAACAATTTCCTTGCAGGAGAACTGTGCCAGAGACCATCACCAATAGACTAAAAGTTCACATATGGGAATATAGTCTCTGGAGTTTGACACTAAATCTATATGTCTTGTAGGAAGAAAAAAAAAAAAAAAAGGCACAAGTGAGAAGAAAGGAAGAAATAGAAAGGAAAGGGGAAAGAAAATGAGAAAAAAAAAAGAGAGAGAGAGAGAGAGAAGAGAAAAAAATGAAAGAAAGAAAAAAAGGAAAATAAAAATGTGAAAGAAAAAATTAAAAGAAAAAAGAGAAAAGAAAAGTAAAAGAAAGAAAAAGGAAAAGTAAAATGTGAAAGAGAAAAGAAAAAAGGAAAGGTGAAAGGAAAAGTAAAAAATAAAAGAGAAAGGAAAAAAAGTGAAAGAAAAAGTAAAGAAAAAGAGAAAGGAAAAGTAAAATGTGAAAGAGAAATGAAAAAAGGAAAAGTGAAAGAAAAAAGAGAAAGGAAAAGTAAAAAATAAAAGAGAAAGGAAAAAAGTGAAAGAAAAAGTAAAACATGAAAGAGAAAGGAAAAAGTGAAAGAAAAATAAAAAGAAAAGTAAAACATGAAAGAGAAAGGAAAAAAGTGAAAGAAAAAGGAAGGAGAAGTAAAAAGTGAAAGAGAGGAAAAAAGTGAAAGAAAAAAGAGAAAAGAGAAAGGAAAAGTAAAATGTGAAAGAGAAATTAAAAATGTTAAAGAGAGAAAAAAAAGAAAGAAAAAAATAAAGAAAGAAGAAAAGAAAAGGAAAGGAAAGAGGAAAAGAAAAGGGAAAGAAAAAAAGACTGCAACACTGGAGATAGATTAAACAAAAATGTGGTGGTGAAAGACTTATGGGAAAGGTAAAAGAACAGAAAGAGTCATTTATTATCATTTTGATTCCTTAATACAAAAGTTTTCTGATATCCAGGTAAATAAGAGCTGGCAACATTCATGTAAGCTCTCAGCCAGTCACAAACTCTCATGCCCAGAACTGCATGAGTAGAATCCTCATCCACCCATATGCATATATATACGTATATATGAGGCCTACAAAAGAAAGCAAGATTTGCAGAGACATTTTGCAGGACATTTTTGCAGGTATTTGGGAGATTTCTATGCAATAAATATTGTTTCTTTTAAGTTTCTATTAAGTAACTTCTGAAAAGCTGGTGTTCATCTATCTCATTTCTCACACACTGTATAAGCAAGTAAATGCACCCTCCTTGCAGTTTGTATAGAGAGGGCTTTTTTTCCCGTGATTATTGGTGTTTTGTGTGTGCAGAATGAAGCAGAGAGGCTTGACCATTAGGATGCAAGGTGACTAGGAATTCTTCCTTCCTTCCAAAGCAGTTGAAATAGAGCATTTTGTTTGTCGGTTTGTTTCAAATAAAGGGAAATTCTTTCTGTGACAAATTGAAACATTTTTTAAAATAAAATTACTTTTATATTTGGAAAGCATTTAGATTCCACTATCAATCCTGCTTCAATTTCGTCTCTCAGTATGAGGGATCAACTACATACGTAGTTATTCTTATAAAACCAGAATATGCCCAGTGTGTGATTTCCCTAGGACACCCCAGGAAAAACCTACAATAAATTTTAGCATGCGGGTATTGTTTTGCTCCAAGTACATTTGTTATCACTGCACACTACCTGATATTAAAACATGATTATTAAAATGTCTGTTACTCACTTCTATATTTGATTTATTGGAGCCTACAGGGGCGGGTAATCAGGAAAGCATCAGACCTTTATTTATTATTGTATGTTTTCATTGTGAAAGTAATTTTATAACAACTAATTAATTTCTTATGAAAGATAATAGTAAGTTAAGAGCAAAGAATCAAAGGTAGTGTGGTCATGATTTGATACTACAAATCCTATTGCAGATAACACTGTTTTCTGGAATCAAATAATGAGATCATACACTCACCAGGAGGGGAAATTATATATATATATATATATATATATATGTTTTGGATTGTCTCCATTTAGCTGAGCTTTTGCATAATTTTGTATTGTGGTAATGAGTCGCAGTTTGGAAAATGTTTTTTCTTCCTTTATAAGGCTTTTTTTTTCTTTTTTTTTTTTTTTTTTTCTGACAACACCAGCAAACGTTTCAATGGTAGCATATGCATATACTTGTTGACTTAAGCAATCCAAGGGTAAATGTTTTAATAGGAACAATTCTAATGTTAAAGAAGCAAATTAAAAAGTTAATCGAATCTGATTTTATTTACATATATATCTCCTTGCAAACTAGAGGCCCACCTTTGAAGATGCTTTGAAGAAGAACTTCAAAGAAATATGTATTTTGTATTGAGATATGCATGCAAATAAAGACAGATTCTTCTTTTTGAAAGCCCCGTTCAGTTAACATGAGGTGGCAATTGGTTCTAGAGGCTTCCAAGAAAGTGACGAAAGCCTCTTGTTCTTTGGCTGATATAATTAATCTCAGGTGTATTTCACAGGGTTGTACCTTGTACTCTTGGAAGTATGACATTTCTGTAGTGTTACCTTCCAAAACAAACAAACAAACAAAACACCATCGTATGGGACATACCTGTTCATATGAAGTAAAGTACTTATTCCTTTTTTTTAGGATGAGCAGCATAAACAAAATGTGTCTGTATTTATCAGCCAGCTAAGCTGTTGATAGTGCAGCAAAGCTGAAATGATATATAAAGAAAATGAACTAACAATGGAAATAATACAGATGTAGAATCGTGGGTTAGGCATGCATTTTTGCTGCTTTACAGAATGATGACAGATATGCCCTCAAGAAATGTCACTTAAAAAGTGTCAACGTGTATTTATATTCTCTCTTTCTCTCTCTCTCTCTCCACACTATGATTTGGCTATCTAAATTAATGAATGTTAGCGTAGATAAATATTTAGACTTCTGTATTATTACTGATAAGTTCCTGCATCTCAGACATGAATGGTCCCTCTGAAGTCAAAACTGTTACACCAGAGAACAAGTAGTGTAAAACCTCCACGAGTATGACACGTGTAAGCCAATGTTAGTTTACTGAAAATAAATAAATAAATAAAAATCAATACACCGTTAGTTACCAAAACATTAAATATGTGACCTGCTTTTAAGATAAATAAATAAATAAATAAAGCTTTTGCCAGAATGTATGTGTTGAATATACAACCTCCTCAGGCCAGCATCAAGGTAATTCAGACAACCACAGTGGAGTAAGAAGGAGAGGAAAGAGGGATAACAGAAGACACTAGCAGAACCACTCGGAAAGCAGAGTCTTTTAGGTTACAGGTAAGCCTGCCTGTGAGGCTCAAAGCTTTTCCTTTCCTTTCAGTTTGACGCAGCGTCCTACAGCGTACCAACCTCTTTAGTTCCCCAGTAATGTTCTCCAGGGGCTTCCTTTTCCAGTTTTGTTCCAGCCTGCCTCACTTCTGGAGATGCCTGTGATAGTTGTGCCCCTCTTTGTTCCTTCTCTCTGTCTATGTATATCCTCAGTTCTCTCCAGCCCTGCTTTGACCCCTTGTTTTTATAGTCCCTCCCTGACTGAGGTGATCTCCCCAGGACATAGGAGCTCTCTGGCAATTAAAGTTGATTCCACACATCCTAGTGGCTTTGCTGAATGCCACCAGCTATGACGGCAGCTGTGCCACTCAGAGCAAAGGTTCCTACAACCCAGTGTCCTAACTCCAAAGAAGCAAGTTGCAAAAACCTGCAAAAATTATGAGAAGCTGGCAAACACATATGGTGTTGCTTCTGTGTACTTTACAGTCTTCAAGAGATTTATGATTCAGATGCAGTTTCTGAGCACATCGCAATGTTACACTGCCAAGAACTAGGCTAGGGAGGAACTTGGGCTAGGGAGGTGATCGTCCCCCTGTACTCAGCTCTGGTGAGGCCGCACCTCGAGTACTGTGTTCAGTTTTGGGCCCCTCGCTACAAGAAGGACATCGAGGTGCTTGAGAGGGTCTAGAGAAGGGCGACAAAGCTGGTGAGGGGCCTGGAGAACAAGTCCTACGAGGAGCGGCTGAGGGAGCTGGGCTTGTTCAGCCTGGAGAAGAGGAGGCTCAGGGGTGACCTTATCGCTCTCTATAGGTACCTCAAGGGAGGCTGTACCGAGGTGGGGGTTGGCCTGTTCTCCCACGTGCCTGGTGACAGGACGAGGGGGAATGGGCTTAAGTTGAGCCAGGGGAGTTTTAGGTTGGATGTTAGGAAGAACTTCTTCACTGAAAGGGTTGTGAGGCACTGGAACAGGCTGCCCAGGGAGGTGGTGGAGTCACCATCCCTGGAGGTCTTTAAAAGACGTTTAGATGTAGAGCTTAGGGATATGGTTTAGTGGGGACTGTTAGCGTTAGGTCAGAGGTTGGACTCGATGATCTTGAGGTCTCTTCCAACCTAGAAATTCTGTGATTCTGTGAACTCCAGGACACCAGCAGGCCCGAATGGCCCTGACCAGCCCTACCCTGGACCTCCCACCCCACTGCCCATGGGCCCAGGAGCCCCATTCCAGCTCAGCTGGGGCCTTCAGTCCCTGTCTGAACTATGCCCTAAGGGTGCCAGCCTCCAGCTCCTGGATGGACCCCTTGGGAGTGTGCCTTGTCTCCAGCCCTGACCCTGCTGCTCCTCACTGGGTTCCGTGGTCCTGATCTGGGGCTTGCTGTGCCTGGGGCTGTCGATGGACCCTGTGACATGCTCAGACCCCACAGGATGGTGCCCCATCACTGAGGGCACAACCTACACAGGGCCCTTCTCCTGGGGAGCAGCCAGGCCTCACTGCTCCCTGACGCCAGTTGCCTTTTCAAATTGCTAACAAATGCTAATGCTTGATTACTCGTTATCTTTATAGACATAGGCTTGGTCATAAAATGTAATCTTTCTACCCAGATTTGGATTTTATTCTGAAAGGTGTACAAGAGATAGGAAGGTCTTTAGTTATAATAACATTGATCATTTGGGAGACAGTTCTAGCAGTGATACATGGCAACCTCGTAATTCAATGCTTCTGTTTTCACGCTCCTGTTTTCCAGTTATTTGGGGAATTTTGCTTGCATAACTCCTAGAATGTTGGGGAAAAAGGATTCATAATGTTCAGTTCCAAGGTTGCACATACAGAGGTCATTAACCAAGCATTGTCAGATTCCAGTTGCATTTATCGTCTGCTTTAACCTACCCATCTCAGGAGACTCCCAAAACTTCACAGCTATGTCTCCTGGGCAAAGGAAGTCTATCTTCTTTTCTAAACACCAGAAGTTTCCCCCCATTATTTTTAGTTGTGGAAACTTTCTTTTCCCTCATACTCTCCAGACTTTGTCTCCCAAAGACTTATGGGCCTCAGTATTTTTCTGAAGAGTTTTCTGAGCCTCTGGAAACTCCCAGCTTTCTTTCCCAAGACACCCCTCTAGATTGAATAGGAACAAGTGCCTGTTGCCAAATTCAAATAGTGGGTATTCTTCCTTGAATTTAGAAGTTATTTTGTTATTGCTGAAGTTAACCAAAAGTGGCTCTAAAATACACCAAAATGTGATCGCTGATGAAGTTTGCTTACCTGTGGCAGCTGCAAAGGGAAGCAGCAGCAGCAAATAACTCTAAAGTCTGTGTTTTAAACAGATAACGATAAAAAAAAAGAAGGTGATATCTTATATTTGGTGCAAATGAAGTTACTGCTGGAATCTTCAGAGCAGAGGTGGGGAGATGAAGTGAAGAAAAAGAGACCATTAACATTCTTTCCAGGTTGCAACTGTTAGAACATCTTTAGAACATCTCTAAAACAAAACAAAACAAAACAAACAAACAAACAAACAAACAAACAAAAAAAAAAACTGGAAACTAATCCTGGGCTCTCAAATCCTGAAATCCAAGTCCTATCACTACCAGTGATAGTCACTGGTAGTATCTCATTCCTGTTCAGTGGTTTCCTGCTGATGATGCTAGTGTAGATACCAGAGGAGTTTCTTCATTAGTTCAAATGGCAGAGGTCTCTGTAGAAGAGCTAACAGTTTTATGCTAGCTGAAAATGCAGTTAGGTGGCAATGTAGTGTATCTTTTTGGAGGAGGAGGAGTTTCCTTCTTTTGTATGTCAGGAAATTTATGTTGAAAAAATATAATTAATATGTTTCCTAGTTAGTCTGGATTAAATATTCACAGAATCATGGAAATAGCATCATAGGATACTTCAGGTTGGAAAGAACTTCATGAGGTCTCCAAGCCAAAGTAGGGGCTGTGAGCTCAGACCAGGCTACCCAGGGTTTTATCCAGTCTATCCTGAAATCCTCCAAGGACAGAGACTGCACAAAAGGCCTATGGCACAGCCTATTGTTCAGACCAGGGTTATTGTCACATCAGGTCAGTTGTGGCTTTGTCTCAAACCTTCAGTAGGTCATCTGTGTTCCAGTACTGCTCTACAGTTCTAGTGAAGATGTTTTACCTTATTCAACTTTGATTTGATCACCCTCTAGGTACATATCACAGAATCACAGAATCACAGAATTTCTAGGTTGGAAGAGACCTCAAGATCATCGAGTCCAACCTCTACCTAACACTAACAGTCCCCACTAAACCATATCCCTAAGCTCTACATACCATGACAGAATTTTTAGTTATGTAAAAACATGCTCATTTGCTACATATTATGTGTTTGTTCAATAGATACCAAAACCACTGTACAGCTGCATTTGCCCACATCTAATATTTGGTTTAAATATGTGTAATGTGCAGTAAGATCCTCTGAAGTAAAAGCACTTTGGGACTGTAAGTTAGTTGTTTCAATAATAGTGCTCCCCAGTACTCCAGCTGAAAAAGGAGAGTCTCTCATTGGATCTACCAGCACAAACTTCAGATATAATCCCAAATTTAATTTTTTTTTTTTTTTTTTGATTCTGTAAGGGATGTAAAACTAGGATTAGTGAGAAATACATTGGCGGTTCACTAGTGTGTAATACATTCTCATTCTGAATTATTTTTAAACATATTCTGTGTGTCAGAAGACTGGCATGTGGTAAGAAGAGTAGTTTTTTTTTTTGAAGGATAAGGCTGTGAGACACCTAAAGGAAATGTTATGGAAGGAATCAGGTAGGGAAAAGACTTTTTGCACAGGAGGATTGCTAATCTTTTTCTCTGATTTCCTGTCCCTGTCTTGCTTGCTCACTTTTTAATCTCCTTCTCTCTCCCTGTCAGTGCTTGCTCACTTTTTAAAATACTTTATAATCAACTGATCTCATCCACCAAAGTGTATAAACACACATTTGCTAATTTTATCGTAAATTATCTTTCTCACAGGACACAAACGACTCATTGATAGACTTGAGAAAAAGCTTGGAAATGCTTGCATGTTGAATATTAGACAAGGATGCATTTTACTATATGCTTTTAAAATAAATCAGAATAAACTTTGGGCAAGTCCGTCATCCTTAGGCAACTTGCTGACTTTTTTTTGCAAGCGCTTATTTTGCCCCTCATTGTAACTGTAACAGTGTTTACAAACACTCCAAGATCAGCAACATGATATTTACAGAATTCCATTAAGGTCAGCAACACTGAACTCTCCAAGAACAGATCAGAAAACACTTGACTGAAGGTTTTCCTCATGTACAACTGGGGAAATAGTGCAGGCTGTGTTTTGGAAATGATAAATGGAAAGGATTGTTGCATTTTATTTAACCTTAAATTCATAACACTTGTACTGGGCAGGCACCTGCTCTTTCCCCATTTTAAATATTGAAATATTGTTTAAATATTGAATGTTGCTTATGATTAATTCAGTACAACAAGATAGAACGTGCAGCTCATATCACAAAGAACCAAAGTGCATCTTTTGTTTTCTGTAGCCTGCTTTTTGTACTGTTCAGTAATTTATCATAAGATGATCGTAATGGAGCAAGACAGAAAAAAAAAGTCTTAAGGTAACAATTGAAATAAAATACTTGCTCCATTGTTTTCATAGCTTGGCTAAGTGCCTACAAAAAAAATGTTTTATTTATTTTCCATTGTTTACACCTAATGACAGTAGGATAAACTACTATTCGCGTTCCCTCTATGAAATGCCACTGAGCATAATTGCTAGTACAGTGTAACCAGGGGTGTCAGGGAAGGTCCAGTAAATAAAGATTAACTTTTCAAAGCAATTTCAGCCTCACCTCTAGTGTGAACAAAAAAAGGCTTATGGACATAAGCCATTGTTTGTCATATGTGTTGTCATCTGCACACACCTCTGAATCTTCAGTCATAGCCAATAATCCCAAGGTACAAACTCAGGAGCACATAAAGGCAATTCCTATTACAAAGGTTATACAGCAGATGGATACAAGACAAAAGAGAAAAAAGAAGATGGGAAAAGGGGAAACAGACAACCTGGATCTATATGATCCACCAAGGTTTTAGCACAGCAGTAAATTTTTGTCTAAGGTTCTGTGGGCACCATGGTGTAGGATGACTTTGAAGGTTACTGGAAAGAATTTGTAGGTTAATTTGTTGCCAGATCTTTTGACATAAATGAAAAACAAGCAAAGTTATCAGTTTCTTCTTGAGACACACTTTTTTAAATGGAAAATTTGATATGCAAAATCATAGGCCTCATTTAGAAAATTTGATTCAACTCAATAAAGTCCAATTTTTAAGTGAGATTTGTGATTCTGCCTGCAAAGAACTGTGAAGGCAGGACAGCAGAATTCCTTCACTGAATGTGCTGAGAGCATGAAAGATCATTCCAAACTCGTTATCTTAATATCAAAGTTGGACAATGAGTTGTTTGCGGTCTGCGATTGTTTCAGATGTTTGGTCAGATGTGTAGTTGGCCTCTAGTCACTTCTTTGTGTTGTGTCTTAAAATGAATTCCCTTCCCCTTCTAGAGCTTGGTGGCTCAGTATAAATACAATCACTATAATGTCTTAGAAGTGTCAAATGACCTTTTTTTTTTTTTCCAGGCTAGAAGATATATTGCTGAAAAGTTCCACTGACTACATGAAGTCTTCCAGAGTACCAGACAGACATCAGAAGTCATGTTTGTAATTTCAGACTTTGTTTTCTTAGACATATACAAATGCAGAACTCAAAATAAGTGAAAATCTCTTTTCTAAGAGAATACATGCACACAAATATTTGCATAGAGAACTGTTTCTAAGCAATGCATACACTAAGCAGTATACTGGAGTTTTATTTTTAAAATGATTTTGCTCCAATAACTGTAATTAGGACAGGAGAAGTTAAATATTTAAAGCATTTCCCTTTGCATTGGAAATACTAAATGAAAATAGCATTCAGTCCAAACTGAATATCTGTGACTGTGTGCACCATATTCCTTTATAATAAGGACAGTCTTGGTCACAAAGCATTTAAGATGACTTAAATACATATTGGAATACAATGGACATGATGAGAGTAGGACTATTCCAGTGAAGGGAGTTTTTTTCTCTGAATGTACAACCAGGGATTAAATCTGCAAACATTTCTGAAAGAGACCATAAGGGAGACTCCTGGAAGGAGACTCAAATACAATCAGCTTTTTTTTTTTTTTTTTTCTTCTAAACAAACTATTCCTTGGGCTGAAGTTCTTTATACTTTCTTTCACCCCACAAGAAGAAAAGCCAAACAGAACTTCTTAAGATACATTTCACTGCATTTAAAACTTGTTTCCAACATTATTAAGCAAAGTGTTTATATGTTTTTCTCTTGAACTAACTAAAAAATTATTTTGCCAGAAATGCTTAAAAGTTGGTGTATTCATAGTCCTCCAAGGAATGCGTACTCTGCCAAGTTTGAAACACTTGGAATAGAAAGAAGGTCTAAGTAAGTCTTGCATACTGTGCTACATTTCGTACTGATTTATGAACAACATGCTCATGCTTAGCTTGTACAGTTTGTCTGATCTATGCAATAAAATAAACACAGCTGCATTACAGTGATTGCATAATCACATATTTGGTACCCACAAACTTTTGGGAAATATTCAGATAGCAGTATATGCTAAAAATTCTGATTTCATTTACGTTTTCTAATACCACTTTCATTTTATTTTAAATTTAATATAAGTTTTTGTTTGTACAAGTTAAAATTTTAATAATAATGTTTCTGCAACACTCGTAATTCAGATAATTTATACTTGTTATAAAGCAGCGGAGCAACGACCACACAGGTAGAAAAAAATACAAATGTGCCAGCAATCATAGGTATCACTTTGTTACCTAATTTGGAGGCATGTAGCTCCTCAAATGCTATTCTAGTAACTCCAGTACTTTGCTACTCATGGTAATATCTAGATAGTCTTAAAAGAGCTTTTCCCTTGCTGTCAGTCCTCCAAGTTATTATTCTGTAACTGAAAAATATTTTACTAGTCTTTATTTATTGGCAATATGCCAGTCTCTGACACTGACTGAGTATATAAACAGAAACATTGAGCTTTGTAGCATGAACACACTGAATATCATCCCAACCAATCATCAGGTAGGTGAAATTATGCAAAGGAACTTAATCAAGGCATCCAGAAATCTTTTAATGATCTACCATAGTGGTAGTTTCTTCCCAAATGCATATTCTTAAAAGTCAGCTCAAAGCCAAACAAATTTTTATTTCCTGGCATATAATAAAGAAAACATACTGTAAATACCCAAAACACAGATAATATGCTAACTTTGTTCAGGATTTTTTTTTTAATAGGAAAGGTTCAAGATGTACCCTGAGCTTTTTAAAAACAGAGGTGTGAGTTTAGGCAGTTGGAGAGTCTGCTGCAGATTGCTGCCTGCAGCAATTTCCCCAGTGACCAGTTCATCCATGTTGCAGACCACAGTGACAAACTGTGCTCAGTTGCAAAGAAGAGAGTGGGAAAATCTGCATCGGTTGGTAGGCGGTTCATCACGTTCTGCATTTTTCCAGTGTTAATGAGGCAGGAACCACTGCAATGTATCAAAAATCATTTGTGACTGACTGGCACACACTGATCTGTGTTTGTCAGTTGAAGTGAAGCAAGGCTGCATATTTTTAAAGAAATATTATAAATATAGTCAAAAGTACTTTGCTGTAGATGCAGTGACTGATTGCGGGAAGCTAGTACCAAAGGAAAAGCTGAGTTCTGCTTTAGTGAACAGCACAGTCTGCACGTTCACGGAGCAACTGAAGAGGCTCCCATCCATCAGAGGTATTGTTTGCTCTGAGTCCTGAGGCATTCATCTGAGAACATAATCAGCCTTGTTAAAATAATACGCTTTCAAGACTTACTTGATTGAATTGTTTTGAAACTGTTTTAGTTGTTTTTTATTATTATTATTATTTTATTTTTATTTTTTGTTCCAATATTTAGTTAATGAATCAAAATGTAAACTATGCAATTACTTCAAAGGAGACCATATGTAACACAATTAGCGAAGACACAAATGTGGTCAGTGTCTAAGATAAATAAAAATTTCATATGGAATTTACAAAAGCTTTCAACACAAATTGTTCTCATTAAGCTAGGGATGGCAGCAAAAGACTTTGCTCAGCATTTATGATATCTCCATATGTTGAGTCTGATTTTCAGCTGATAATTCCTCCAGCCTTTGCTTTTCCAGATGAAGTTTTTCTTTCACAAATAATGATACCCATATTCCTGTCCTACAGTCAGTTGCTGTACACATGCTTGCAGCTATGTAACTAACTTGGTAATAATTTGTAATTATACACGGTATGTGGATGACTGAAGTCCTTGTGAAGCAGAAACCTAAACACTTTATTGGTTAAAAAAGAAGTTGCTTTAGAACAGAAGGTTTTTTTCTGCCACGGAGGAAGTGGAAGTGAGGAATGCACTTTGGTAAAAGACACAGAAATGCCTTAACCAAATGAAGAAAACTGGTATGGCAGCTCTAGGAGTACTACCAATCTGTGGAGATAATCACTCAGCAACTTGCTTTCTCTAGAAGATTCAGCTTGGGCCCGTTTTCATTTTCCAAGAACTGGGGTCCTAGAGGCAAGCTGTTTCTGAATGCCACCTGATCAGAGTGGCTGGGAGTCTTGTCCTTGCACTGTAGTCCCTTGAACATAGGGACCAGAAGTTTCTGATGATCACTATGTGCTCTGAGACCTGAGGTAGCTGTAACACTATGCTTACATTCTCTTAGACTCTACAATTTCTTGCATGTTTTTTTTGATTCACAGCCCAGATTTTTCCCCACCATTCTGCTCCCCTAAGAATGATGCTACATACTGTTGTGGCTTGAAGAGCAGATAGTGAGAGCAGATTTTCCTGCAAGTTCTTCACAGCACATCAAGAGCCTCATTTCATGCAGCTGAACTACAGCAGTTTTACACTGAGGTCTTCAGATGTTTGCAGAGCTTGCATCTGGCTGGTGCTGAATCATATCCTTACACCATCACAACTGCTGCTTCCTCCATGGTATCATTCCTGCTGCAGTTAGCTTTGATTTTTCCACTGCACCACTGCTTGTATGGCTTTCTTTTATCCAAAGACAGCTGTATAAAGGTAGAAAAATGAGAAGGGGTTTGAGAGCTCTTCAGCTGGCAGAACGGAGCGTGCTGACTCTTGCACTTGTGTAGATATGCAGAGCACTGTAGGTCTGAAAAGCTCAGGGACCAGCTGGCAGAACAACTAAGCCACAGGCTGGACAGACTTGGAGAATTAGTCTTAGCTTAATGTTAGGGTTGAGAAAAGAGAGCAGGGACAGGTGCACGAAACTACTACCCTTTAAGATAGCACTCAAGAAATTATTAAATTCTTCTACAATGAAAGTGTGGATACATCTGCTAAGTAGTGAGAATAGCAGGGATGAAGGTGTTGAAGTTACACTGCTGCCTTTGTTTACTGGTGAAGATAATATGGTGAAAGAAATGAGCAAAAATATTGAAGAAATACATAGAAAAGGGAGCTCAGCTCCAGGTGTCAGGCAGGGAGTTGCCCCGGGGGATATGACAAAAAAGGAGCTTGGGGTGGACAGAAGGTTGTTGATGAACAAGGATACAGTCACTGGAAACCCTGCTCAGGGAAACAGGACCTTGTAAGCAACCTGTGTCAGAGAAATGCCTGTTGTCACCAGAGAAATTATTAGTTAAAGATTCTCCTTTGGGACAAGGAGGGAATTTTGGGGGATCTGCTGGGTAAGGATTGCAGTAAGCCAAAATACCTGTTCTGGCTCCTTGTAAGCTGGAAAAAAAGCTGTGCTTGGAAATTCTGCTGCATTGTCTGCCAAAGATGGCCTTCAGCCAGACATAGTGGCATGTGAATTTACAGGAACCCCGCAAAACAGCTCTCATTCTTCTGTGGTGATTGATTTGATTATTGGTTAGTATTTATATACAGCACAAAATGTAGCAGTCATGAGAGACAGATCACAAAGAAACAGGAGTAAAATTCGGAGACCATTTGACTTTGTCAGGAGCCAGATTTACTCCCATTTTCTGCTATCTCATGCGGGGTTCTTTGAAAGAGGTTTTGTACTGGAGACAGCAATGAAATGTATGGTGATTGAACGAGTCCAGTGCCCCAGCACGGCTGGGAACATCCACATACTTTTGGTTAACCAGGAGAGAATAAAATGTCAGAAAACATCCTTCTCTTGCAGAATTGCCTCTATTTTAAGCCTTCACCAAACCTCTACAGCTCAACAGCCAAAGTAACTCAAAAATACAGAAACTGACTATGTGCCCAGACCATTGAGCTTGCTTTTGAAGTTTCAAAGCAGAACTCATTAGCACTGCTCTGGAAGCAACCAAGAGCATCCCACCTCCTCCCAAGTAACACAGTTGTGTGCTTCTTCGTATTGACTTGGTTGGGTTTTGTTGGCGTACGTACGCAGGCAGCTTGAATCTGTGGGCTAAGCTACAATAGATGAGCCTGGTGATCCCAGATGACCACATCTAAACTACCATGTAACTACAATTTCAGGAAGAGCTGCCCGATGCTTAATGGTTGGCCACATGGTTCTTGCACTGCTGCTCTTCCGAGAGCCCAGAGGGATTGCAGAAGCGAGCCGAGGGCAGGGCGGTGTTCCCCCGCAGTAGGCGATGAGTAACTTCCACAAGGCTTGCCTTCTGTTTCTTGAAATAGCACATGCAAGTTACTAACACTTAATTTGGTAATTTAACTTTAGGCTTATAGTCCTGTAGGTAGACAGCTTTAATTCAGATGTAATGAACTTTGCAGTGCTAGCACTGAAAAACAAAACCAATCTTGAATTGAAAAAGATTTAGTGCAAGTTTCTGCTGTCCCTCCCCCTTTGTACCTCCTGCTTTCCAGGCTCTGTTCCCATTTCCAGAACATCTCCCGCTCCTCACTGCAGGCACCTGCCTGTGTAAGAGCTGGGGGAGCAGCTCGCAGCTCAAAGCCCCTGCTCTAGCAGCAAGGGGAAGCGCTGCAGCGGCAGCATGGGAAGGGGCACAAGCATCCTCTCCGTGCTGCCGGGAAGGTGAATGCTTCCCAGCCACAACCGTGTGGGGCAGACAGTCCTCGTGGGTATCTGGGGGAGTCTCGAAGAAGGTCTGTATTTCTGCTGGACTTAGAAATTGAAAAAGCTTCCTTCCTAGCACTATGAATACTTTAAATCTCCACCTGCTTAAGCACCTAAGCTCCTTTTCCCTTCTTATATCCCTTCCTTTGCACGTGGAGAATCAAAGCCTGAGAGCATCATCTACTGGTTTCAGATAATTGGTATTCCTATCCCTGTCACTCAGTATTTACTGTTTTTTCATACTTTTTTTTTTTTTTTTTTTTTTGGTACAGTAACATCATATCCCAGGAAAAGAGAACCAGGCAAATTAATGAAAAAAATTAAAAAGTATCATTCTGGAATAAACATATAGCCTTTTTTTTTTTTTTTTCCCCAAGAAATGCCAGTGCATTTTTAATTCAGTTTTATTTCTTAACATTGTTTAACTGACAGTCCTAACCAGGCCTCTTTTTCTGAGACATTATCCCACCATCAGCACTCAGGATGTCACGGTGGTTCATTTTATAGTCCGCAGACATAGGCATCGTTGACGTCAGTAAAGCAGGCTTCCCTGACAGTGAAATTGTGCTCATTCACAGCAGCTGAGGATCACAGAGGATCTTTACTGCATTTAGGTGTTGCTCAAACTTTTGGCTTGTTGATATTATTCACTATTGGGTTAAAATCTGATCTATTTTTCCTGCTTAGAGATAGAACATGCAAAAGTATTTGCTGAATCAGGATCTTGATAATCAGTTTTCTTTTGTAGGAAAGGATATGAGAGTCATAAATTCACCTTTTAGAACTACCTATTACCAAAACTTCACAATAAAGTTGAGTAATTTCCAACCAAGCAAACATAGCCTTCTGCTAAGCCCCGGCAGGTGTGTTGCTGTGGGTTTTCTCCAGCTGACACCTGAACTGAGTTCTCTGCTTGTTTTCTTCCTACTGTGTTTTCTATTTAAGCCCACGTGATAGTTAGCATCCCTTGATCCTTGCGTAGTTTAAACAAGACAGATATGAGGATGCGCTCCTCTCAGTTCAAACAGCCTGGTGAACAGGTTTTTATCAAGTGACTATTCCAAACAAATATGTCTAAGAACTAATGAAGACATTATGTCCCAAAATAAAACCAGAAGAATTTAATATGAGAGAATGACTGCTTTCTATCTTTTGCTAATCGATACCGACAGCTTTGCGGTCGTAAGATTATTGCTTGGGATTCCCTTTGTGTTTAGCCCTTGATTAAACACCATTCGGCCTGTTTGCACCATGTTCTCATCAGCTCCTACAAATACGGCACATGGGCACCCAGCTGTACTGCCTGTATCAGATAAGCAGCAGAAGTCTTACGAAGCTGCCCATTGGCAGCTTGTCTGGACTGAGGTCTGAAGAAAGGTGTTTTTGTTCTTTAAAACACCGGATTGTGTTGCTTTTGTTGTTGTTCTTTCAAGGAAAACTTGAAGACGAAAGCCTTTTTATGCTTTGTAGATGAGAAGAATTAGCGACTTGCAGTTTTTGCATATGAGTATCACCCCTAAAAGCATATCCTGTAGACTTTAATTCTTGCGTATGCCATAAGTCTTTGCTTTGTGCTCAGCTCTCTGCGGCCTTGCCCCCAAACTTCTCCATGCACCAAGGAGCTTCTGAAAAATTACCTGTGGAATTGTTTTCTTCTGATTTCCCTCAAGCAACAAAAGCTAAAACTGTGTGTGAGATTTACTATGATTCAGAGTATTTTGTTCTGAGTTATGCAGCCCCAAGATGCGAACAAAGGGTGCACTGGATCCCTCTCAGGATCTTTTCTCCATCTGGTTCTGTGTCTTGCATCGCACTGATGCTTCAGCTGCGGAGTGAACAGAGTTGCCCATGGGGTCGAAAGGGTCCATACAACCGCTTTTCCCTGGAGCCCTTTTCACAAGCAGCGTGAGCCCACGTTCTTCTCTTTCTCATACATCAGGAGCGGAGCCAGCAGCCCAGTGCCCAATTAAAATGACATCGCAGCTGTCAACAGTTGCTCGTAGGCTCAATCAGTTCTGGGGGAGCAGCCCGTGGGAGCGACCACCCCACAGAGCGCCCATCGCCCCATCCCTGGCAGTGTTCAGGGCCAGGCTGGACGGGGCTTTGGGCAACCTGGTCTGGTGGGAGGTGTCCCTGCCCATGGCACTGGGTGGGCGTTGAGGCCCCTTCCAACCCAGCCATCCTGTGATCGCCTCTTGCAGGGGCAGGGCGCGGGGGGCTTCCCAGGCCCGGGTTTGGCTGCAGCCTCCTCCAGGCCGCCCCGCGGCGGGGCAGGGCCCGGCCCCCGCTCCCCCGGGTCTCGCACCGGGCCCGGGGCAGGGGGCGGCGGCCGCGACCCCCCCGGGGAGCCCCGCGGGGCCGGGGGCAGCGGAGCCGGGCCGCAGCCACGGCGCCGGCCGGGCAGGGTGAGGCTGCGGCGGAGGCTCCAGTTCGGGGAGCCGCAGGTAGGCGGCGGCCTCTGGTGCTTTTCCCAGGTTGGCGGAGGCTGCGCCCCCCCCTCTCCCCTCCTCTCTCCCCAGCTCTCGCTTTCCGGGTCGGGAGTTTGGTGCGCTCAGAAAAGTGCCTGCAACGGCGCCGGGGTTCCCCAGGTGGGGTTGCTCCGGGCTTTTCTCTCCCCTCCTCCTCCTCCTCTTCCTCCTCCCCTCCCTCTCTTTCTCTCCGGCCGCTTTCCCTCCTTTGTGGCCGCATCCAGGGCTCCTCTCCCCCCCCTCCCACGCTTCCTCCTCCCGCCCCGATCTCCACTTTCGGGGGGGGATAGCCCCGGGCCCTTTCCTGTCTCCCTGCCGCCGGGCAGCGCCGCAGCTCGGGGTCTCCCCCCGCGGGCGGGCGGAGCGGGAGCGGTGCCGGCACCCCCCGCACATGGGCTCCGTGCGGGGCTCCCCCTGCGCCGGGGCGGCTCCGGCTCCCCGCCGGCCCCGGCTGGCGTAGCGCGCCCGCCCTGATTCATTTGTTGTTGTTGTCGTCCTCCCTCCCTCCCTCCCTCCCTCCCTCTCCTCTTTTTCGGAACTTTTTCGGCAGGCTCTCAGCGCCGGGGACGCTTCTCTCTCCTTCCCCCCCCCCCCCCGCTGCTTTGCCCGCCGCCCCCCGGCCGCGATGCCGTTCCCCCTGCGGACCCTGGAGCCGCTGAAGCTGTGCAGGTTGGAGGAGGCCGGCGGCGACGGCTCGGAGCGGGGCGGCCCGGGGCCGGGGGACCCCCCCGGGGCTGCCGAGGGGGGCGGCCGGGGCCGCCGGGGCGCGGTGCCGCTCTTCGGGGCGCTGGAGCAGGTCAGCTCCTACGCGCTGGTGTCGCTGCTCATGCAGCTCTCCGACCTCTCCCGCTGCGCCGGGGACATCTTCGGAGGGATCCTGAGCGAGGCGGACTCGCTGTGCCACCGCAACGCCCGGCTCCAGCGCCGCCTGGGCGCCCTGGAGGCGCTGCTCGCCCGCCTCGACCACCGCAAAGTCAAGATCCGTGAGTGAGCCTCGGGGAGAGGGGGGCTTGGGGGGTGAGAGGGACGGGGGCTGAGGGCGCTGCGGGCTGCCAGTGCCTGTGCCCGGCTGAAATCTCAGCCCTGAATCCTCAGCTCTGAAATCTCAGCCCCCAAATCTCAGCCCCGGGACATCCGGGGGGCTGTCAGCGCTCCCCGCACCGCAAGATGCTTAACCCCACCGTGCTGATAGGGGTTTGTGCTAGATTCGGGGCAGCCGGGCTCCTGACAGCTCAGCCCTGCTGCCCCATTAGCTCTTGTGTGTGTGCACGGGGAGAGCCGGGTGAAGGCAAGGCTGGACGTGGTTTCCAGCTGCCTGTGCGTCTCAGCTCTCCTGAGCTCCTGCTCCGCTGCGTGCAGGCTGGTCCCGAGTTTGTAGCCGCAACTTTGTGCGGAGCACAGACAACAAGGTCCAGGCGTGGCCTTGCATCCTGACATAGCGACACTTTGGGGAGGTTTTTGTTAAATTCCCTCATCGGCCTGAAAATCAGCCCTCAGAGGTGACTGTGCAGCTGCAGGTGGCTACAGAAAGTTTCTTCCCCAGCTTGGTCAGACTAGGGAGAAAGGATCATGCAAAAGTTGGATCTGCCACACGTAGTTTTGTTGGTGCATGTCCCAGCTCTCCACAGAGTAAATGAAAGATGGGTTTCAGCATCAGCGTAGCTGTCTCAGTGTGCAGGAAACGGTCACAGATCACAGAAGGTGCGTAAGGTGTAAGCCTAGCCTACACAGGCGTGATGCCCTGAGACCACTGATGGGCTTCATTGCAATGGAAGTAGAAAGCCTGCTTTGTGCATGGCAAACTTGCCAACAAATTTGGTAATGAAGGCCTTTCTTAGATGAGGTTCAAATAATATGGACCCGGTATGGGTAACTTACCTGTTTCATTGCAGAATTATTCCTTACACTATTCCTTGTGGTGTACTTCAGTTGATTCCCCTCTGCTTCCAAAGGAGGAAACTGTCATCACTCTTACCAAAAGGCTGTTTCTGTGGTTAGTAAGCATTTGGCTAAAGTTTTGTGATAGCATGTTTGACTTCTTGGTGCTTCGTGAGTGCTTGCCAAACTCAAGGAGCTTTTCCTCCTCACCAAGACAGGTATATTCTTTTCTGCTAGTGTTATGTTAGCATGGCATGGCATAGCATGGTGCATTCAGACTTAAAATATGAGTGTTTTCCTGCTGGAGATACCTGCAGTAATGTGCACTATTACACCGACGCCCAGATGTAAAGCAGAATTTATTTATCTCTGTGTTTAAATAGGGAGCTTATTGCAATGAAGTGATGCAACACATCTAAAGGGAAGAGTGAAACGAGGCTCGTGCTGTACTGTACAAACCCTGACATTTTGCATGTGTCAGACATTTGGTTATTGTATTCTCTCTTGGTCATCATTTGGCACAAGTTACATGTTTGTTACTTATTTTTTATTATTATTTTTATAACTCAGTTCTTTGAGCTAAGCTTGTTATTGTTTTTAATTTGATGATCTTTCCTCTTGTCATGGCAGTTCCCCAAACTGGGTGCAGTTCTTATGTTTGGCTTTCCCTGCTTGGTTTTAAATTCTTTCGTAGTCTCTGCTGTCAAACTTCATTTCACTACTTAACAGCTGCGTTGCTGCTGCTAATATTTACTTTTCAAATAAATTGTCGTTAATTTTCAATTACTTTGATAAATGAGATGTTTCTAACCTTTTTAAAATTGCTTGAAATACAGCCTTCTTGCAAAGCAAGATTATTTGCGTGTCAGTCCCAAGGAATTGATACGTAGACTACCCATGTTGACATGAAGTTGCACGTAAGGATATGTCAGTCCTCTTGTTGCACGCTTTCTTCATATTGTAATCGGGCCAAGGGGACAGGGCAGGATGAGTTGTAGTTACCAGCGTGAAGTTTTCTGTAATGGCAGCCATCAAGGCTTCTCTGCAGGTTTAACCCCATTGCTGGCTTTAAAGGGAAATATCTCCAAAATAACAAGAATGGTTTAATTATGCTGGCTTTGTTTGGGAACAATGGCAAGGGTGGTATTTATTTTTTTCTTTTTTTCTTTTTCTTCCATTTCTGAAGGTACAGAAGGTTCATGGAGGAAACTGCTGGAGTAGGACTGTAAGAGGAACAAGGGTTGTAAATGAATTAAGCTACTTTCCCATTTAACAGATGCTTGCTCGTGAATGTTTTCTTGTGGAGGGAAAATATTATTAACTGTTGGACCTCTGGTGGCACACAGGCAGGCGAAACACAACATTGTATCAGATGATTTAAATATCCTGGTCTGGCTTTCAGGATGAAGGGGTAGGATGTTGTACACCTGCTTTTCAAATCATGGGTAATTTCCACTTGCAGAAATGTTTTCTGCTCTCTTTGTGTGGCCCAGACAATAATTTCCTCTTGGAAACAAAGCTTCTTGGGTGATCACAGCACGATCTTTTATGGAAAGGACCAGAGAACAGGCAAACTTCAAATATGGGTCAAGAAAACTTTGCCTATGGTGGGTTGTTCTGTGCAGTCGGGAGCACTACTTCTGTTGGGCTATATCATGTCCTGGCATACCTGTAGGATCCATATCCTCCTAGATGCTGCTGTCAGATGTATGTTACTACATATGAGGCTCTTAGGAGTCAATTATGTCGTGAACGATCCCTGCTGTTTCTCTTCTGTTATGAGCTCTTTGACATGCTTTAGTGAAAGCGTTGAAGTACATCCCCTCGTTCCACCACACGCAGGAGAACCTTCTGGTTTCATAGTCTGGCTGATAATGTCCTCTGGTGCAGTTGGCGCTGCATGCTTGCGACCTTTACAAGGGGGAAACTTCCTCATCTGTCAGTACTGGCTGGATTTCTGTAATGCCCGTCAACTGGGAGGCCTGTTTTCTAGGTGTTTTATACTGGCGTTCTGCATGCTATCAGATAGTTTAGTTTCACATATGCTGTAGGATATTGAAGGTACCTTTTGGTTGTATGGGATCTCAGCGATGGTTGCTTTTTCCAGGGTCCACCATTGGTGATGGGGTTCGCTGGAAAGGTTCAGCTCTCTGTTTTTTCATTTGGCTGTGTTAACCTTTACATCTGCGGTAGCAGAGAAGCCTCTGTTTATGACCCACAACTTAGAGACTTGTGCCTGACTCCCTCTTGCAATTAGGGGATATTTGTAAGGCCGTTTGGTGAAATGCTTTCCTGACACTTACTTGAGCTTTGCATGAAATTGAAGTGCTGCATGCAGTGCTTGTGAGCTGACTTCAAGTGCAGTAGCCTCATCTAGAGAATTAATCAGATTCAGTAGATTTTCGACACTCTTTCATCAGGTTTTCATTAAGTTTGTGTGCATTGCGTGGCGCTTTGTTGTAGGTTTCCAGCACACAGTCACCACAGGATGGTTTGCGCCATGGAGCTTGCCTAACAGCTTTTCATTTTCTAGGCACTGTGCATCTGTATTTGTGACCTAGCATTAAATGATGTAGTTTTCATCACTTTCCATTCTTAAATGTCAGGGTGGGTGAGGACAAGTGCTGCTTTGAAGTGATCAGAGCTCATCAAAAGGTGTATGATGGCAGCAGAGAAACCTGGCGTGAATTACAGGGTCTGCTCTTGGGAAATGCTGTGAGGCTTTAGGCAGTCATTGTTTCTACAGTGAACACTGAAGGATGTTTTTTCCATTAACGTGTGTCTTTCACCATCAGCAAATATTTATGCAAAAATTAATACTGCTGCTCTTTTCTCTGAGTCCTAATGGTCTGACAGACTGGAAGGCTGTCCCTTCCCTCTTCTATGCCATTTATTTTTAGTCGTTCTGAAGAGATGTTTTGAGAGAAATGCTGGGAGGTTAACCTAATGACAACTTCTGGTTCAGTTTCGCCAGTAGTAGGATAGGGTTTGGCCAGTTGTACCTCCTTTCCTAACAAGAAGAAACTGATCCTGTGGGAGGGAGGAAATGCTACCTCCTAATTAGTGTTGTTGTTTAAAATCCTTCGGTGTTTGCTTTTAAAGGCACAGAGCATACTCATTTGATGTTCATGCGGAAAGTGTATGCATATGTATATGTTTTTTCATGTCTAAGCACATTAATGAAAGAGGGTGAGGGGGATGGGGAGCATGGCTTTCCATTTGTCTGCATGATGTAAGGACAATCCAGTTTACACTTCATCTCCTGCTATTTTGTTTAGTAAGTATTTTCCACTCTTTGTGTGTAAGGCAGTCCTGGAGCACATTTCCTGCTTTAGCTGAACAGGAAGCTTTATTCAGCTTATTCCTAGGGAAACCCCTCCTCCATCCCTAGCCACCAAAAGTGAACGTTATTCAGGACAGTACCGGCAGCAGGCAGGAGATGAACCGTCTGGCTGACTTTCTGGGCTTTCCGTAGCTTCTACTGTAAGGAAAGTGGGTACAAGATGTCCATCATCTTGGAAGAGCAAGAAGAAACCTTCTTTAGAAAACCCAACCAGAAAGAAAGAAAAAAAAAAAGAAAGAGAGAAAGGAGGAGAGAAAAAAAATTACAAACCATGTTGTGCTGAAGCTTTAGCAAAAAAAGGACTGACTTTCATCTGAAAAGTTCTGTTCTAACATATGGCTATTTGGGTATTTGGGAGCTGCTGTTCAGCTATGATACTCTACAGATGCTTCAGGTGACCATGCACTGTGGTGCTTTTCTCCTCTCTGTAGCTGTGAAATACGAAGATTCAGCAGCAACTTGAAGCCATGTTAAACAGTTAAATGCTAAATTCGCCTAAGAAGAAGAAAAGGAATTTTCTCTTTTACCCTGTTGTAATTATTCAGATTGCTTCTGAGCAGCAATATAACTCTTCTTTTATTTAGCTAGTGCAAGACTAATTATCTGTGGAAATTCAACCTGATCCAAAAGTAGATTTCATTTGAAATAAGCAGGAAGAAAGCCTGAGTTAGAAAAAGATTTCCCATGGGGACAGTGGGCCAAGTCGCTGTCCTGCTGAGTGGCAAAGCTCCAGTTGAATTCAGTTTGATGAGGATTTGGCTTGCTGTTTTGAAAACAGTTGACACTCTTTGGCTGAAATTTAGAGCTGCTTTGTGTGTTGCTCAGAACCTATTATGCAACACCTATGAAGATTTATTTCTGTAGATCTTACGATTGGCTTGATCATTCAGGAAAACGGTGTTTGGGAGAGGTAGTTAATGAATTAAACATACTTTTATTTGGTTGTTTTTAATTAGGATCTATTTTGAACGTTCCTAAATATTTAAGGAAACAATAAAATGTCCTCAGAAGTTTCTCTTCCTATCCACATTGGCACAATCTCAGCTTGGTTCAGTGAGAGCTAGTAATCTTGGTCTTGTGGGCTTCTCTCCTAAGCTGCTAATATGAAGTTCCTGCAGAAGAGGCATTTTTTTGGGTGAACCTATTAAAAAACATAAAACAACACATGGAAGCCACTGAAATTCCTCAAAACCTCTGCCTTGGAGTTGAAACCAGCCTTTTACGAGTGGAGATTTAAGCGAGTTTTCCAAGGGGGGTGTGGAGCAGATGATGCCACACGTGCAGAGTGATTCTGAAGCACTTGGTGCCATGGCAGCCATGGGATGCTGCAATTAACCTTTCTAAGGCCAGGTCCACCTTGGTAATTCGTACTCAGGGAGAGGATTACTTGCCTTGGGGAGAAAAAGAGGAAGGGAGAGGTAGCAGCATGGTTATGCTTGGCGTTTTGAAATCCTATTTTTCCGATACTGCTTTGACTGCCACCCCTGAGGAGCTGGTGTTCACGCACTACAAGCAGAAAGGGAGATTGAGAAATAGGAGGAATTTAAAAATGCACATCGAAGGCTTGGCAATTATGCAAAGTCACAGTTTCTTCTGTAGTCGTAAACTAGTTATCAGAAGAGAAGATCAAAGCTGTCCATCCTAACAGTTAACGAGATCAATTAAACATGGTAATTAAATGTTGTTCTTGGCTGCAGGTTTGATATGAAATCTGCTGATTGGATGGCGGTACCAGAGAGCCTGGGTGACATGCCACTTAAGAGACTGGAAAAAAAAAAATCTCAGTACCTGTGGGTTAAGCCCTGCTTAATGTGGGTGGACTTGGCAAGTTGTTTGTATTTATATCGGACCGTGTTTTAGTTGGGCAGGGCTTCTTCTAGCTGCAGGCTGTCGTGTTTTTTTTCTTTGTCATTTGGGAGTTACAGTGCTTTATGTTAAGTCGTTTTTATTTATTTATTTATTGGTCTCTTGTCCTTTAATCAGCAGGGTACGTATGAGATTTCCTTGCCCTTTGACAATTAAGAGTAGTTAGAATATGAGCGTTTAAGGCCCTGCTTAATGTGGTTTAGCTTGCGTCACCTTGCAATCTCGAGGCAGAGTAGTTATGCCTGCAGAGAGTCAGCGCAGAGTAATTACTTTGCCATAACTCCTCTGGGCAATTTCCCCATCAGAGACACTGGTCTACGTGTTGTTTTTTTTTTTTTTTTTTTTTTTAGGTTAAGGCCTGTTCTATTTTTCTTCATCCTTCTCTGTAGCAGTCCAGGCTTCTGACCCCACACGTACTCTGTGGAGCTGCCCATCCTGCTCCTGGAGTGGATGCTCTGTGATGGCCGTCCTGCCCCTCGCAGGCCATACCATGCCTGATAAAACAGGCTGCGGGCATCTCCTCATCCTGACATACAGCACTCTGCATGTCCAGTAGTTGGGAGGGTTTGGGTGGAAGAGACAGAGACAAATGGGGTGAGATTTGGTGGAGCTTCTGGCTTTCTCGCGACAACCCTGCCTCAGCCCTCCATTTTGTACCCCTGGCTGTTTGCCCCAGCATAAGGCCTTCCCAGCTGGGGCAGTCTTAATCTTGTCTGAATTTGTCCCTTCAGTGATCGAACCATTTCATTGTGCTGGGTTTCAAGCGTTTAAAAAATAAAATATCTGGAAGCAATAGCCCCATGAAGATCTGTCTCTTCTAAAGCCTGTGCCTGCATTCCTGGCAGCAAGCTTCAGGCCTCAGCACATTGCTGTGGTGCAAAGGTCTTGAGATCTTGATAATAACAACTGGAATTTTGTTGTTTTTTACTTCTTTTTCCTTTTTTTTCTCTTTCAGCTGCCTGAAGAGTTGGTAATCAGTTCCTACTTACTCATAAAAATTCATCTGAAGGCTTCCTATGAACTAAATTTTTAATGCTTCCCTCCCAAACACAGAGACACCTGCTGCTCTCCTATCATAGTATAAATCAAGAGCAAACCATTTACACCATTACAGCAGTAGAAGTAGGGATATCCAGGTATTACTTGAAATAAAAAGCTCAAAGGAATTCACTTTAATTTAGCTCTGTGGCTGAGTTCTTGTAACTTTTGAGCTTAAATGACATTTTCATGTTTCAGTGTGTTTAATTTCCCTAATCTGCATGTGAGCAGCAGGCCTGTTTTAATCTGGAATTTAATATCTTGACGAGTGGACCTGTTAAGTTAGTTGATTGGATGTTCTTTTTACTGTAATCAGGCTTTAGTCTAAGTAAATTTTGATTAAGATTGTAATTTTTTAAGTGACTTAGCTCCCGCATTTCAGACATTAGGACTATGGCAGATGCCTCCTGAAGTAAATTGGAACTATGGATGCTTACCATATTTGAAAATTTGAGCCACTTAATTTTTCTACTAGCAATAAATACTAATGTGAGTTATAATGGAAAAACTATAAAGTAGGGATTCCAAGCATACTGAGTAATAGTGATCGTGTTTCTTTTTTTTTTTTTTCCCTTTTTTTTTTTTTTTTCTTTAACCCCCTTTTTTTTCCTGGCTGAATTGCCAAGTGGAAAATGAATACAAGAGGCTTCTACACGTGAACATTTTCTCTTCATTCCTCCCAAGTTTTTCTTTTTTTTTTTTTTTTTTTTTTTCCTTTCCTAATCAAAATGCTGGCTACAGAAGACCTCTCATCAACTTCTAAGTGGTGAGATAAATATTGCCATGCATTGGCTTACTACATATATTATTCTAGGTCAGTTGTCACATTGATAAGCTTTCCCAACAGTTTGGGGTTGAGTAAGAAAGCAAGCTTAGCCATTCTTCTAGCAAAGGGACATCTGTCTTCTGTTTTCTACTTTGGCGAGTTTTGGCTTTTGGCAACAGATGGAGTTCTCTTATGGGAAGCTCAGCAGGACCTGAGAGGGGTGCTTTGTAGGTTATCTCTAGTGGCACCTTTTGTTCCTATTGTATGGGAGGAGAGAGCTCCGAAGTGAAGGGTGTTGGCTTTCGCTGCCTATTAAATATATAGTTGGTGCTAAATAACTGAATCTGTTTGAATGGCTTGAAAATGGCCTGAAAAACCAAGTGAAGTTTGACTAATGCAGAATCTTTAAGTGTTAAAAATCAAACTGCAAAATATTAGCCACGTGCTTCTTAGAGGTGTTTGAAAATGTTGAATTAGAAAGAAGGAAGCAAACTACCAGCAAACAGGAACAAGCTCTTTCAAAGTTTAAGTCAAGCATTTATTTTTATTAGGTGCAGCATGTGATTTTCAATTTAGAAGAAATGTAGGACATACAAAGTTTGCTTGATTACACAGCAAGATCTGCCTACCTTCCCCTCGCTCCCTCCTTCTCTCCCCCTTCTGGACCTGTTACAGATAAAATAAATTTTCCTGATTTTTTTTTTTTTTATTATTATTCCAGTATATGCGGTACCCAGTGAAAATGTCCAAGGATCTAAATTTCAGGAAATAGTCACTCTGTAAGATTGAAATGTATGTTAATGAATACACGAAAAATAGTGCAACGAAGTATATAGTTATAGTCTGTCTTACACTATTTTGATTTGTAGTGTAGGAAAGATAGAGGCCATGTATTGTGCAGCAGAGGAACAAGCTCTGCAATCTGGGAACTTAAATATTTTATATATGAGAAAGAACTTACTAAGCTGTGCTTGTCCTGGGTGTGCAAGGTGTGCTGCTGCAGCCCTGCCTCCACGCTCCCAAAAATCCCCTGCAGCATCATGTAGGGTTGACCTCGTCCTGGGGAGGCAAGCGCTAATCCTAACAATGGTGGTTTGAGTAAACAGATTATTGCAGCTGATTTTGAAATTATAGTGACAGTTATAATTATATCATAATTATAATAGATGGTATGCAGGGTTGTAATCGATAATCATCCTCTTTCCTCAGGAAAGGGAGGAAAGCTGGAGAAATGAGGTGAACGTGAGGCAAGTCTCCCGCCCTGCTCTGTCTCGGTGGCCATCAGTGGTCCAGGGCCATTCAGCAGAACGTCCCCTGCGTGGAGCAGAGGGACGCTGTGCTTGTCCTGAGGGACAGTGAAGCTGCAGTGTCAGCCTTCTTACCAATTTCCTTAAAACATGAGAAAGTATTTGTGTAGTGCAGCCACAACACAGATTTAGCTGTGAGCATAAGGCTCTCTGCCCTGAAAGAGCATAGTCTTAACAAAGCAAGCTAGAAGATGTCAATTCAGTGAAGTGTGGTTTGAAAAGACTTGGGTTGAAGAAACCAACATTTCAAAATAGTTATGGGCCTTCTTGAGGTCTAGAGGAAGAGCAGGTAATTAGAAATCCGCTGAGTGTTTGCCTGAGGCAAGGAATGCCACGAAAATGCAGAGCTCTTGGTGTTTCTTTAGTTTGTCAAGTTACAAAAGCCTCTGTTTGTTCTGTATCTGCTACAGAGACACCATGTCTATTTGACCGTAAGGAAGACCAAAGCTGTCTGCAGTGCTCGTTATCTGGCCTGCTCCCACTCATTGCTGAGGCTAGCTCGAATTCTGTAACTCGTGATGACCCCTCTGAAAAGCGTGGTATATGGGATGGGAGGGCGTGCGCTATGAGACTTGTTGTTCTGGCCCTGTTGCTCTCTGAGAGCATGTTCTCCTCCTCTCCCTTCCCTTTTCCCAGCACACACCAATACTGTAGATTTTTCCTTGCTGACCATTTTGTTGCTGTTAGTAACCTTGCTGGCAAGTTTTGAAACTTGCTGCAGTCTGGAAATTGCTACAGTTTGTCAACAGTAGGATGGGGAGTACATAGTTTAGCTTTCTACATAACGTACTGCAAGTTAATGCATCAAATACTTGAATGATTTAAATACATTATGTAGTACAACTGGTAGAAAAATTAATTAGGTCACAATGGACAAAAGCATGTCTTCATTTGAACTCATGTCAGCTTGGCATGTTCATGCCTGGTTGGTTTTGTCACTAGTTATGTCTATACATATAAAATATTTTTCATTTATATTATTATTAGTGGCTTATAAAACTAAATGTGAATACTTTGCCAGAAGTGGGAAGGCACCTCCAGAGATCATCTAGTCCAACCCTCTACTCACAGTAGGCTTAGCTTGAGCTGGATGCTAAAGGCTGTGTCCTGCTGGATTTTGATTATCCCCAAGGGTGGAGTGTCCACAACCTATCTGTGCAACCTCTGTCAGTGTTTGATCACCCTCTCAGTAACAAAGTTTTTCTTCTGTTTGAGTGGAATTTCTTGTATTTCAGTCTGTGCCAATTGCCTCTTGCCAAAGTAGTATAAACAGGAGTGCTCATAGACTCTTCCTTCCTATAAGGTTGGCCAAGAGGGGTGGTAATTTGTCCACCCAGGATAGGCAACCCGAACAAGAGAGATGGAGTACTCTGTGGCCTTAGGTAAATGTCTTAACACATTTGTTGAGTAAGGGAAAGTATTAGTTAATCAAGTAGCAAAGCTGGCAGCCAAAAATCACATAATTATTTACAGAAGGACTTATGACCTTGCAGTGCTTCTGTGGAATAACTTTAATAGTCTCAGCAAAAATGCCTACTGGTTTTGTTGAAGGACAAGATAATAAACTTGTTAATCAGAAGGATGGAAACTACCTCCAGTGGAGATAGTGGAAGCTATTTCCGCTGCCTCACCTTACAGTTGGCAATGTCTCTTTCAGAGTGGAAAGCATTTGGTGCTTGCCGGAGGTGTCCTGAACAACCCTTATGCATGCCCAAGAATTTCAGTACCAGCTTCCTTTTCGAAATTGTCACAAAGATTCTTGGCTAGGTTTTTGGAAACTGTCTAGGATCTAGGTTACATTAAAACAATAGCCTTTTTTTGCTTGTCACCAGCAGCTTTGTTAAGCAGGTTAGAAAGGATACCGTATAGTTCTCTTCATTTTTCTGGGGACAAGCAAGAGAACTCCATTGAGAATTACAGAAAACACCTTTTTCATCTTCCACAGCAGAAGTAGGTTGAATAAAGTAGCCCCTCAGTAGCCTCAGTTGCAGTTAATGAATGTATTTTCCTACCCTTCCCCTAACCAAGCACCCTTTCAGGGTGAGTTAATTGGCAGGACTTTGTACACGTGATGGTGCTTTAACTGAAACCTGTGATTTAAGGGCTAAATAAAAGCTGTTGGAGAAAAAATTACTTATTTTAAAATGTTTCTTTTTTTTTTTTTTTTAACTTAGACTCCAGGATTATCTGGTACTTTACATAAAATATTACTTACACACAATGGTAAACTATTATTATACTTTTTTTTTTTTTTTTCCCCGAGGAAAGTTCATAAACTCTAGTTAAAGTATCCAAATTCACATGGAGGAAGCCAAACTGGCATTTGATAAAGCTATATTTAAAACTCTTGGCAGGACTTTTGCCATATGAAAGATATTATGTGTAAGTTCTTGGAATAAAACTTCAAATTTGAGATGTCAATTCAAAAGACTTTCAGATCATCCTAAAATTAAGAGATTTAGATACTGCATCACCATTTTGCATCAGAATTCTCTTGTCCTACACTCTCTTTGAATTGTACGTGTACACTGACTTTTGTTACAGCACCTCTGGGAAATATGCAGTGGATAAGCTTGCCATTTCAGGTATTTGGCACCTCTGTTGCTTTTTACTGTGAAACCTTGCAGAAATGGGGTTCATTGAGAAGTCTGGCTGTAAATACTTGAGCATAATGAATGTTTTTTTTTGTTGTTGTTTGTTTGTTTTTCCCTATTGTGTATCTAAGGAGAATAGTCATAGCCTCTGGAATACATCCTGTTTTCTCTGCTGCTGTGAAACCACTGATTTTTGTAATGTCTTCTACGTTTCTTTCTTTTGCTAAGGCCACCAGCACCCTGGACTTCTCAAAGCCAAAGTCTTGAGTTTTTAACCAAGCTTTGTTAAGATTTGTAATGAGTATGTTATAAGAGCTGGACAGCAGAGGTGAGGTGAGCGGTGGCGTGTTGGGCCTGGTGCTGTGGACTTCTGCCAGGGATCTGGGGTGTCCTGGGATCAGAAAGTGGGTATTATGGGTGTCTGTGCTGCCATAATTATTTGATGTTTCCTTTGCTTTTTTATTTTTCTTCTGCAGATGGAGAGGGTAAAGTGGGTAGACCAGAAGGCACAAATTGAGAAGGATGGATTTAAAAGAAAAAAGATTAGCATGGGAGGCAGACGACAGTCCCATTAAATTAACGAGGTTCTGTCCTCTGCAGCCACCTTGCAGCCAAGTTAGATTATTGTGTATGTTTTGCTGTTGCCAGGTTTTTTGACAGGCTTTTGTTTATAAAACCCAGATGAATGGGAGGGGCAAAAGTCCACTTGTTTTGTTTTGCTGGAGGGAATTTTAGAAAAAAAAAAAAGTCAAAAATCTGCAATAGATAAAATGCCATGGGTGAGATCCTATGAAGAGTGTTGATGCTTAGGGTGCTCAGGGTTGCCAGCATCCCTATGAGACCTCTAATAATGACCAGCTCTCTTGTACTGTAAACTTTTAGGGTCTTCTATAATATAATGATTTTGGAAATAGTCTCCACAGCCTCTCTGAATGCCTGGTGTTTTGCTGATTTGGGCTGATTTTGAAAACTAAGACAACTTGAATGAACAATGAAAATAATTGCATTATTCCCTGTAATATTCCATAGATTTTGAAATACAAGGCATTGTTCATCATCCCAGTGTTACGTGAAATTAATACTTTATTATCATCATAACGTTTCATTTAGGTCCACTGAAGAAATTCACCACATCAATAACTTTGATAATGATCAATATTAGGATGGCCCAAAGCTGCCTTGGGTTACCTGTTCACCTGTTCATATGCCCAAAGACACTCTCTGTGACACTGTGATTAATGCTCGCTCCTTCAAATCCAGCATGTGCTGGCAGCCTGTTGATTAATTTCTAGCTGAAATCTTTCCTTCTGCTTCAACAGTCCTCAAAAGCCTTTCTCAAAAATCCCCGCTTTGATTAATTCTAGAAACCCTTTGCAAACAAAATGATGTTTTTACTACAGAAACTGATTAAGGATTATAATGTACACATGCCTTATGAAGTAATTTCGGTATGTCTGAGAATTTCTGTGGAAAGGGTCAAAAGCTTTTTGACTTCAGTTAAGTAAATTTCACAAAAAGATGTATATGTGATATCCCCAGTGATTAATAGCTCTCAAATACTTACTCCAGCTGAGTTATGCAATATGAATCTCTGAAGAATTCACAGTAAAAAGTTTGTGAATGGTAGACGTGAATGTCTGCAGTGGCTTTTGAAATTTTATATGTGGAAAGTGCTAATGGGAAAAATATTTTGCATAGCACCTAAGCTAAGGACAGAGTCCAGGATTTTTTGAGGCCTTGAGTTTAACTCTCACTGATTTAATACTTTGAGGCTTTGCTATAAATTGTTCCTCATGCTTCTGGCAGAATAAAAGTTGAAAGAATTCAAGGAAATTAGATTAAGGTTGAGAAGTAAAAAATAACAAATGTAGAGGTGCGTAGCTCATTCTAACTGCTGCATGTAAAAATATGTTATAATATACTTCAGATTGTATGATAGGGTACTATTTCTGAGTACCTCAATATGGATTTTTTTTTTGGCAGCATGATGATTAACACTTACATCAGTCCTGAATCTTTCAGTGCTTTTTGCTTGCAACCCAGAAATTGGAAATGAACAGACAGGTACGGAAAAAATCTTTCCAATAGTTTCTCTGGTCTGACCATGAGGAAGTTTTCAGCATGATCAGAAAGCTCAAGTGAAATTTGAAGGTTTATGGCATCTCTACTAATAACAAGGCCCTGAAGATCATAGAAGAAGTTAGGAATTTTGGGGGGTTTGGCCTAAAATGGAAGTTGTGGCTGTGTGTGCTTCCCTAGGTGGTTGAAGGTAGAGCAGGTTCCTTCTTGTCCTGGAGCACTGGGGCTGGAGTTCACTTGGGATATCCGGCGTCATTTGGCTGCGGGGTGCAGGAGAGGAGCAAAATCAACAGTTTCAGTAGTTAGGCGGAAAGGAAATATAGTAAAACGCTTGTTGTGGTAAAGGAAAACATAGCTGAACACATGCTAGAGTGAGATCTCCAATCCAGATAGGCATCCAGCCTGTGCTTATCTTGCCTGTGTTGTTCCCCCTCACTGCTACCTCAGAAAAAGCTTTGAATGATGAGGCTGGTGGGGCTCTCACTTTGCTCCAGGCTGCCTGCATTGCCATGGTCGTGTCTCCTTCTGTTTGTCCATCACTCACAGGTCAATGTCTTGTCTGGTACCACACAACCATGATTTCTGCCCCGTTTATATGGTGGCTTTCAGGTCTCAACATCCCATGTCCAGCAGCTGTACCCCTGCTTTCAGTTACCTGCCGAAAAGCTGCAACCCAGACAGACTTGTCCCGTACTGAGTGCGGCTGCCTATTTTGCTGGAGCTGTGCTCTGCCTTGTGGTACAGGCCGCTTCATGCAGTAGTGTGAGATTTTGTTCAGAGACAGGAATTGTTTCCAGTCAGAACTACAGCACAGACCTCCAGACACTGTGCTAATGGGGCTTGGATGATTATTAGAAATAAAAAGAAGAGAACTTTTGCTAATGTAGGAATGCGGTGCGGTGTCTTTGTTTCGCTGAGGACAGCCACACCTGCAGACAGTCATGCATGGCAGCGCTGTCCTTTCTGTTGCAGGGGAAGATGGATCTTTTGCAGTGGTGCAGCTGGTGACCAGCAGCTTCTTGCTGTGGTGTTTTACTTGGTCCATATCAGAACCTGCTGATTAGATGTGCAGAAAAGTAATGAGAAACAAGGAAGAAATTTCACTGTAGTTGAAGCCGTGCAGTAGTGGTGGTTACAGTGGTCTCAAACATCAGGTCAACACTTTGAAAGAGGTGTGGATTTCAGACTGTCTCTCAATATCAAAAAGAGGAAGCAAATGTTGTACAGAACTGGATTTTATAAAGCCCTTTTTTTTTTTTTTTTTTTTTTTTTTTTTTTTGTTATGCTGAGGAAAGACACTTTACCCCACACTTGCATTCATTTAAAAGGCTATTTCCTTTTTGCTGTTCTGTCTCAGTGTGTGTGCATACCAAAACATGAGGAAATGACAAAACAGAGTGCTAAGGTGACTCCGCAGGACAGGCACAATCACTGGCTGGCACAGAGGCGGTGAAGCACATGTGTAGGGCATCTGGCAGCTCCTGGCAAGCAAATGTGCAGAACAACTTGAGGAAGCATGGCCAAGTGCTGCCATGTGCGGCTGCTGCCAGTTAATGTGAGTTAATATAAGTTCAAGCAGCCCCAGGTTACAGTGGCACTTGAGAGAAAACCATCAAATGGGAGCCAGTTCTGGTACTGTCTTGGCCAGCTCTCCATCACTTTATGACCGCATGGTGTTGGCACTACCTTTCTCCACCTCTTCAAAGCCAGTGGCAACATTTTAAAAAAGGTATCCTATTCCAAAATAAATGTGCACATGCAGATTTGCTGAGAATTAGCACAAAGTGTGAAATGAAAAGAGGTTACTTGTTTTGGTGTACGTTGGTGTGTAGTTTAACTTTCTGTAACCATTCCCAAAGGATATAATAAATAATGAAATATTTAAACATAAGGCTTCATTTTCTTTAATAAATGGCTTTGAATAAAATGTTCTGAACTATTCTGTAAACTCTGTAGAGTGACTAGTGGCATGAACATGTTTTCAGTATTTTTGTTCAGCTTACAGGTTGATAGACCACTGTTTAAAATGATTCCCTGTTTGTAAGTGCATTAAGCTAAAATACATTTTTTCAAATACCATTTGAAAGTCAATATTGTCTTAAGATCAGCTCTATAGCAGTGATGCTTTTAGGGTTTCTTTAAACAAACAAACAAAGAAATAATAACAAAATAAAAAAGTTCTCCTGCTCAACTCATTGCTTAAAATACAGCAATTCCCCCAACAGAAAATATTTTAAAACATTATTAGTTACTTTTGAGCTAAAAATAATAATAATAAAAAAAATAATTGAGATTCACTAGCCTTCTTCTCACCTGCCTGTTACCCATAAGTTTGTGTGGCCTGGTCTCCTGTATGGAGTCATTCCTATTATTGCTAGCCGAGATCTGTTCTTGGTAATGTAATTCCCCACAGTAATGCTTTTTTATTTATTAAACCCTGAATGTCAACTCTGCACCATGTGCTTATAACGAGAGTGAGGTTTTTCAACCATAGGCATTACTCTAATTTACATGCCTGGAACTTCACTCTTCATAATCTTCTGCGGTACTTGTTCTTATTCTTGTAATAATGGAAGTTCAGCTGAATAGTTATGAAGTAGTGTGAGTATTTTGAAATTCTTCCATTTTGTGGACAGCACCTGGATGGTCGCAGTTTGCTCCACCTTGGTGCCTCCCAGCCTGACCAGCTCCCTGCCGAGGGGTGTCCAGCTCATCCAGCTGGCACTGGGGCTGCCCACCCAACTCACCCCTATTTATTAATTACTCGTTCACTGAGGATCGTGCTGCTGTGGCATCTGTTCATCATTATACCTTATTGAAAAATAAGCCACTAGGAAGAATATATGAGGGAGAAAGAGAGTGTGGTATCAGTTTAGAGCAGAGAGTTGATAACAAATGCTGTAGTTCAGGTTTCTTTGCTGACATGGAAGCCTTGTACTTTCATACAAACAATGTACATTGCTTTCATCACTTGTTAAATGAAGTCTGTGCCTGCTGCTTGCGGGTGCTTTGATTGCTTTTAGTTTATGCATTTATCAGTGCAAAGCTTTGACAATTCTTGGGTTTTCTTTTTTTTATCCCTTAGCCCATGATATCTCCCCCCACCAAGACATGGTTGTTATCTGGCTGTTCTGTGGATGGCTTTTCTCTTTGTTTTCTGAGGCAAAGTGACACAGAGAACACTGAGAGGCTCTGACAATGCAGAGGCTGGAGCCTGCATTGAATCAAGGCTGTGGGAGGTGGCACCAGCTGCTCCCTGGGACAAGGTTGGGAGCTGTCACTGTGCTGGTGTCAGTAGCTTCCCTTCAACAAGGTGATGGGGTCGAGTTGGGATTTTTAGAACAGTAACAAACAGAATCTGTGTCATGATTGTGAGATAGCTTCATACTTCAACTCTCGCTGTTTTGACCTAAAATAGGTTGGATATGATTGCTGCCTGTTCCCAAACAGAATAATTTTTTTCACACAGTAATATATGAATAGGCCTCCCTTGCCTGATGCGATGCAAAAGTGACAGAGCCAAGTACAGTGTGTGTGCCTAGCTGTTGGAGTGGTGCTCTGCATAAAACTGCAATATAATTCAATCTATGATGACTTACCTTTCAGGACAGCTTCTGTGCCTTTTCAGCAAGTTTCAGCCACCGGAGCATGTAGTTGATCAGAGAAATAAGCAAAGCTGAGATAACTGTGGAAAGAACCTGGCAGAAACTTTGGCATTGCTTACTATAAAAGCACACATGCATAACTATGTCCTTGGGAGGATGTTAAGACACACAGTTTCAACTTGATGTCCAGCAACTTACCTTGCAAGCTAAACCTGAAGGCCTAAGCTCAGCTGATACCTCCCTCCTTGACTTTTTAATTCTTTAAGGACAACTATAGGTAGCTTTCATTTAGTGGTCTCTTCAGGCTGAAGCCTGTTAGCATGCACAAGCTTCAGACACTGGGCTGGTGTGAAATAGCAGCACTTTCTATTCCTCCTGTTGAAGCTAAGGTCATGATGGCACCAGAAAACGTGAAATTAGGGAAGAAGCCTCCTAGGCTTTGTAGCTTAGGAGTTAGGGCACTTTGTTGGTTTTGCTTAATGTGGGGTTTGGTCAGTGCTCCAGGATTTTTTTCTACTTCAGTCCAGTGATGTTTTTCGTGTCTTTAATAATAATACCAACTGTTATTAATAAAAGGTTCTGTGTATCCAATTCTGGGTTCTCAGTTCCATGTAGTTTATAAATCTAATTCCTTTACCTAGATAGCCAAGTATTTTTGGCATGCCAAAATGGAAAACTTTGCTTCCCATGTTTCTCTATACATCCCCTCTCTCTTGCTGTCTCTTTTTTTTTTTTTTTTTTTTTTGTCTGTATGGACTGGAATTTTCTATTAGCTGAAATTCCTGTTTCTTTCACACACCTTGGGTATTCATTAGTTTTACCTATTGAAATTGATGCCAGACCTGTGTAGCTTGATCTACTGCTGCAATTAAATGCAAATTAAACCAGTTTTGCTCAACGTTAGTCTGCATTACAACTCAGTGATTAAAAATGCCCAGTGTCTTGAAAAACCTGAGTCACTGAACTTCTCAGCCTGGTACAGCAGTCTGTGACTTCCATGGCAGGGGCAGAAAGCAGCTGATGTTGAGTTCAGAGCACAGCCTGCCAGATCCTAAATATGTAGGAGACACAATATAAGCCTTTCCTCTTTGTAGCATATTTCATAGATATGGAAAAGGGCTTTTTAGAAGGCCGTTCATAAATGGTGTGTTTCATGCAACCAGAAACTAGTGCTAATGTCCAAGCAGACAGGTCTGCACTTGTCTTTTTTTTTTTTTTTTTTCCTCTCTGTTGTTCTCTATTGTTTTGCTGGAAACTCAGAGCTTTTAGGACTCCCCATAACCCTGCTTTCCCAGCAGCTGGGGCGGGAGGGCTGCTTCCCCGTGTTCAGCCCTGCCTAGCTCTTCTTACATTCATTGGTTTCTCATCTCCTTTTGCATTAAGATGAAGTTTCCTCTTCCTGCTTGATGGTTGTTTTTTTAATTTCCTTTTTTCTTCCCTTGCACATCTCTATCCTGTTTTCCCTTGTTCTATGCATTTCCCTTTATTATTGATGCTTCCTAAAAAGCTCTTGTGTTCTGGAAATGTTCTAGTTTTAACAGTCATGCCCTTTAAAATGAGCTTTTTTTTGGTGATGTGCACATGGTGCCTGATTTTGAATTTCTCCTTGGGGTGGGGAGTTTGTTACTGTTCCGCGCACTTGCCCTGTACCGTGTTTCTAAGCACAGCTACAGGTACAATTTAGTTCTCAGCACTGTGTGATACCTAGTAGATGTGCTGGAATGAGCAGGCGTATTGCTACTGATGGTGGGTCGCTATTTACCACCCAGTGTACAGTTATTGCCTAGTTGCTTCTCATCAGTGTTGTGTTTCATATGATTCCACCTCTATGCATGTGTTCATTTCTAATGCTAGTCTTAAAAAGTTTGGGAAACTGCCTTAAGATTGTCAAGCTGGTGACACTCGCGGGTTGTCTATCTGGGATGCTTGATTTATGATCACATTCTGGAACTTTGTCTACCCACATGAAGTAGGCATTTCTCAAAATCAGCCACAACACAGAATCCAAACGCAGTGTTAAGTTTTTACTTTGTTTTCAATGTCTCCAATAGAAAACTGTTCATTCAAAGGGAATGTTTAAAATTCATGGTGTTTGTATTCCTTGTCCCTGATGCCTTGGTCATATGTAACATGGATCCTGCGTGCCTAGATTGTAGTTTGTCAGCAATCAAGTTAGAGTCAGCATTTCTGGGATTTTAGCATTGTGTGGACTTTTTTGGTACCAGCGTCATCAATGCACAGTAAATCTTTTGACTTTTCTTGGGTAAGTGTGAATTTACCATAACCAGCTGGTCTGTAATTATTAGTCACAGTACCAGCGAGCAAACTGATCAAATGTTGCCTCCATGAAAGCTGAGATGAGTGGCTAGCTAGCATTTTCACCTTTAACGATTTGTGTTGGATATGAACCAGTGTTCCAATATTTGGACCTTGGTCAAACTGTGTCAAAACCCTTGGCTTTTGTGAGGTGCATTTGTTGCCTGCCCACGGCCACTGCTATGGAAGGAAGAGTGATACAGTTTTCACAGAGACAGCAGTATTTTTGGCCTTTCACCTGTAAGTGGAGTCTTGTGTTGCAGTGCAGAACCAAAATGCAAAGAGCTCTGGATTGGGGGCTCAGGCTTTTGACCTTCTCTGTAGCCTTCTGGGTAGATCAAAAGTACAAGTGGTGGCATTTTGTAAGAAGAAAATATACTCTCTCTTGTGAACTTGTGTATGCAGACAGTGTTGTCTAGTTGGTTGAGCACTGGAGTATGATTGACAAGTCTTGAACTTTAATTAGAGCTCTACCAATGATCCTCCACAGAAACAGGGATAAACTCTGCCTGCATCCCTACATTCACTGAGAGATCTGATTCAAGTGAGCTAATAGGAAGCATCGAACAATTCAGTGAAGAGTGCATTCCTTCGGCGCTTCCTGTTGAAACCAAGGCCTCTCTCCATTTCCTATTTTAGCCTTGCTACCGTTAGTAATCCCATCTAAGCCTGTGCTGTGACTCTGAGTTTTGTGATCCAGCTGAAAGCTAAGCTAGGAGGAGGAGGAGAAGGAGGCTGGTGCATCCTTTGCAGGGGCAGTTTCCTGCCTTGCGCTTCCCTTTGGCTGCTCGAGATTTAAATCATGGGGGAGTTAAGTCATGGCAGTGGGGGAGGATCGAGGCCACACTTTTTTATCAGTAATGCTGAATTCAGCTGAGTGTGGGGCTTTGGCTGCTTCCCTTGCCACTGCATACCTCACCATGCCCCATATCAGGGGCTTAAATACGGGAAGCAAGGGGAGTAAAGCAGGAGCCTCTGTCCTGCTCGGGTCCTTGCATCCTGGACTCCTCTTTGGTAGTAACCTGTGAAGGCAGCAAGCAGGGGGGTTGTGGCAGAGGCGTGGGCAGAGGCCCTGGTGGAGCAGCAGGAAGCCTGAAGGGAAGGAGGCATCCAGGTGGGAGCAGAGATAGCCATAAGTAACAGTGGGGTCAGTCCGGCACTGGGGCGCCAGCCTGGGAGTGCTGGAAGGGGACAGCAGTGGGAAGCCTAAAAGGGAGCAGATATAAGTGGCAAAAGGGGGAGGAGGAAGGAGAGAGAGCGTGTGTGTGTGTTTGTTCTCAAACAAGCAGAAAAAATGCCTGGAGATGGAATTAGAGGGACTGGCAGAGGCTTAGAGCCTGGTTGAGATGGTGCCGGGGTGTCAGCTGCCGTGCTTGTGTGAGTGGGAATTGGTGTCCTTGGTGCCAGACCTGGTACTCGCAGAGTATGTCAGAGGTCTTTGGTTTAGGCTTCGGAATGTGGCATTTAAGTAAAAGCAAATGTTCTGCTCTGCCTGAGGATGTCTCCTTCTAGCACAGGATTTCTGTGCTACCCTCTCAGTTCATGATCGTGCCTGAGGTTGTATAAATTCCAGCAGCAGAGTGTAAAACCAGAATATAATCTGTTCACACTGAAACATTTGCTTCCTGATCCTTCTGAAGGACCAGCTTCCCAAGACTGAAATATAATAATGATTATTTCAGCACGCCCAACCTTGCTTATTACCCTTTCCCAGTAATAGTTGCTGTGTGTTTCGAGAGGAATACCCATTCATGTTTTTCTGAATTTGCATCTTCTTACCAAAGTACAGGTTGAATCTGTTGTACAAAATAATGAACGGGAAGGGAAGGGAAGGGAAGGCCCTCTCTAGTGCATTGTCTGTGGAAGTCTCATGCAGCTTGTCTTTGGTGGAGGATGTTTTCTCCACTTTCAATTGCTATGTGAAATGCACTAACTCCAGAATACTGTAATTGGCGATTTCAGGGGAGGTCAAATATAGAAATTATACTTAACCAGATGACATGAGTCCACTTAAAAGCCAACAGAAATAGAATTCAGCCACAAATAATATAATGCTGCAGTAGTAATAAGAGACTGTATTTTTTTTTTTCCTTTTATGTTCGTCCCTGCATACAATCCTGGTAGATTGGTTTTGGGAATCAACCTTGTACAACTTCAGATGAAGCGTTCTCTGAGGGAGAGCAGTGGTTTTTACCACAACAGTTCTCTGCAGGGTGTGCTTAGAAGACCACAGGGTTCCTCTTCTGCCCCGCCAGGGCTTCTGACTTAAGAAAACTGATTTGCAATCCCTTTGTAGAATTCAGATTCATTGTGTACAATCAACTGAAACTTTTCCAATGAAAAGGAAGCTTGCTTCTGGATATTTTTGCAGTAATTGGACTAATACTGCATGCATACAAAATAAAGCAAACTCATGAATAAAGATCTAATCATTGAAATTACCTGCTTCAAGTGTCAATGCTTCAATACAACCTGCTTCAATAAATGCTTCAAGGGTCTCAAGTTTGGGTTCACGTGAGCAGTGTCTGTATGGTACAGATGAGCAGTGTTATGGGCAGGACATTCAGGTTGGGAGATCTTAGTGAATGGCTGAGAAAACTACAGAAACCAGTGCCATGAGTCCTGTTTTTGTACTCAATTCGTACATCTCCGAACTTTCTGCCATGGATTTTTTTTTTTTTAAACACCAGTTAAATAAATTTGACTATTCATTTGTAGAGTGGTAGGTCCTCCTGTGTAGATGGGAGAAAATTTTGGAAAATGTAACATATTGGATAAGAGAGAAAATGTATTTTCTTTTTTCATATTATATGAACAGTTTTTTCAGTCAAGATTGTTTCAGGTTTTTCAGTGAATGTTGCACTTTGCCATGCTTCAGAAATAAGGATCACAAAAATCCGTAGTCATGGTGTGGTCAACAGTCTCGGTGCCTATTTTGAACAGGAGCTTTGCATAGTCTGGTTCCCTTGGAAAAGGACTTGACGTGCTCCTTCAGGGGCTGTCTTCTGTCTTGGGGGATGGACTTACAAACTGTGAAGATTTACAAGCATGTGTTGAAGAGCTGCAGAATATCTGGTTTCACAGGCTTTCCTTCTATACCGAAAATAACGTTTCTGTGTGCTGTGTAAGCAACGAGTGGTGGTGGAGATGTGTTGTGTCTGTGGCGGGGAGGTGGATTGAAAGCTGAGAAGCTGCTGCTTGACAGCGAGGGTTTCCCTGCTTTCTGTCAAGTTGTCTGCAGTTATTTGCCTACCTGTTTATTATTTTTTTTCTGCTCGCAGCCCGACAGTCATGAATTTCAGTCATTTTGCAGTAGGAAATTTGACTGCCCAAGGGGCTGGGGTTTGTGCATTATGGGCTTTGGGCCCTGTGCACAACGTTAAGTTGAACAAGACACATCTGCACGTCTGCCTGTCTGCTGCTCTGTCAGCCTGCAGAGCACGGGGCTAGGGAGCACAAGGCATGCCCGCAGCAGGGGAAGAGCAGGGGGAGGCAGAAGTGCAAAAACTGGTAAGTCCTTGCCTGAGCGTAGAGGCAGCTTTCTGCTGTGAACTTGTGTACCCGCAGAGCTCTTGGATTCAGCGTGGCCAGTGGGAGCAGTCAGGTCAAGAGCCGTGTTCGTGACAGCCAGGCACAGGCAGCTGGGGGAAGAGCTGCAAGAGCAAGGGAAACCAACTCACATTGGAAACACATCAGTTTCTCGAGTCCTTGCGAACTGCAGAATCACAGAATAATTTTAGCTTCAAAAAGGCATTTGGAGTTGAGCTGGTGCTTTTTGCCAGCTGGGATGACCTTTGACGTTCTTAAACTGCTGCTCACTGTGAGAACAGAGGGGAGGCAGGAGATGAAAACTGAGCAGAGTTCTTGTGCCTGCCAGTGAATCATCTACCACTTCCCACCTCTGGTGGGAAAACAGTAACTAAGAGAGCAAAGTTGGGAAGACCCTGAAAAAAATTAAACATGGATGAGGCAAAGAAACAACAAAATCTTGAATGTAGAATGGTGGCAGTATGGGCATGGCATGTGAAGTTCCTTTTTTTTTTTTTTTTTTTTTTCCCAAGTTCAATTGAAGCTTTAGTTTGTGGTGAGATGGTTTTTAAAATGCTGACATTATCAAGGATTGAAAGTACAAGACAGTCAGATGCATCATGTGGATTGGAAAGTGTTAAACAAAGCACACAATAACTTTATTATTATTGTTTCTAAATTCATCTTCTTGGTGAAATTCTCTTTTTCTTTCAGTTCTCATTTTGGGTTTACTGTATGAAAAACTCTGGCTTGAAGGGTTACAAATGTTTTCATGCAAGCATATTAGCTTTTAGGTTGGTACGTAAGCTGCTTTTTTGAAAAATAAGAAAGTAAATAAGCTTGTAAAATAGTGTATTGAAAACAAAAAAAAGTCTTTTTTGCATATAGACAGATCTGATTCATCAGAAAGCATCAAGATAATTGTCACGATTTTCATTTTAAAAGGAAACCAAGAAATCTTGGCACAAGTGTAAAACTTTCTGTTGCTATACTGGCCTGTTGCCTGGAGCTAAATATTTGCCTCATGAATTTTCCTTTCCCTATCAGGAACAGGAAGCAATGTTACAAATGAAATGCATTAAGGTTTGTAAGTGATGCCTGTTATTCAAAAAAAGGAAAGATGCTGTACATGTTATACCATTATAAATGAGATGCAACGAGGGATAGGTTTTTCTGGCTGAATTTTGTATGGTCATTTATTTTTCATCATTTAAGTACTTCCTGGTGTGGAGGTATTGTACCTTCCTGCTGGAAATCTCCTTCATCTAGATAACTACATATTAGAGTCAATTTTAGTTGCACAATTTCAGGCACTGTCAAGACATGTAGATGTATTTTCCTTTTCTACTGGGGATGTAGTAGAGGATGAGCAATTGATTCCTGTTCTTTTCTCTCAGTGGTAGGCCAGCGGGCTACATGGATACAGTTGATGATATGCTGAATGGTTCTCTAAACTTACAGCATCACATTTCTTTCTCCAACTTGGTGGGCTGTTTTTTGTTTGTTTGTGACAAAGGTGATACTGCCAGTATTGATTGTCTGTAGCCTACTCAATCTACTCCATGCATGGAAAATAATAGTGATATTTAACAGTAGCAAATCATTCAAGCATCCTTGATGAATCTTCAAGGCAGATTGCTTTTTGTCCGTGTTCTGCTTTCTAAGTAGCAGTAGCCTTATTTATAGTATTAAAGGGCAAAATTAAATGTTAAAATAAATTAGCCAAGCTTAATTATTAAAATTTAATTTATTTAATTAAAAGCCAAGGCTTTTATTTTATTATGCAGAGGTGTTTTGGTTGTTGTTGTTGTTTTGTTTTGTTTTTGCTACCGTCTGCGTCCCTGATGTGAGGGAAGTTGCTTTTCCCCCAGTCTCTTTCCAGGGACATCATATTGTCTGACGTTCAATTGTTTCCCTTCCATAACATACAGTAAAGTAAGATTTCTGATCTCCAGTACACTTACATATTTTGTTCTTTTTTATAATTAATTCTCATTAGTTTTCCTTTAATTTTGGCCCTGACATGCAGCTGTGAAAAGGCTTCCCTTCTTAGCAAAGATACCTGGCATTAACTGTTCACTGCATGTATCAATACCACATATTTATAGTTCTTGAGTTATGCTAGTTTGAACAAGAGCTAGACACAGAGTGGAGTTTTTCCATCTGTTCTGGAAAAGCTTTGCCTGGTAATAAGCACTGCAGTTAGCTGATGTACTCTGCTTTTTCCTAGTGCTCTCTGCTTTCTCCAGACACTCAAGGAACAGCGGGAAGGCACTGAGGTAGCTGTGCTTTGACTCTGCCTGTGCATGACCATACACCCTTGTCAAGTCAGACACAGTAATTTTGGAAAACTGCTGTACTGTCTTTTTTATGTTTACATTTTTTAATCTATATAGGCAGTCGTAAGAACTGCAGTCCTACAAGGGACCTATGCATTGCTGTTGCAATCTCTTGACTTCACTGGGCAGGCATTTATTTTTGTAAAATGTGTTGGGATACATATTCATAACAGAAACAATTTATTATGTTAAAGGCTTTCTATTCAACTTCTTTGTTTAGTTTTGCTTTGCATTAAAGCAGTGAAGTTAGTGTAAAATAAATTGTTGTCACTGAGCTGTAATGTTTCTATGTTCAAAATTAGTCATAATCATTGCTTATTAGAGAGTAGGAACTGCACTTCAATTAGAAGTGCATTCTAAATATATATATATATATAAATATTTATATTTTTAGAATTCATCTCATTGAAGAGAGAAATGGGGTCGAAACCAATACAGCTCAAACCCAAACCTGTGTCCATGCAAGAACTTGAGTGACCTGAGTTAGAGGCTTCAAATGGGGAGGGGGAAGAATGGCTGCATGTTTAGGCAAGAGAAAGAATATAAAAAAGTAAATCTGAAGAAAGATGAAGAAGGAAGCTTTGGACTGAGCCTGGACAAAGCTCAAGGTGTGTGGCATTGGGACTGTGCCCTGTGACAGTGTTTTGGGGCTGTGAGGGATGGAAGTGCCTCCTTTTTAATCTCTCATGCACACAAGGACGCTGTGTGTTGCTATGAAAACTTCCAAGCCCTCATTGCAAATTCTCTTTAGCTACAGCAAATTGTCACACACAGAGATTTTGTCTGGCTGTTCTAATGTAAATGGACAACATTGATTCTTCTGTTTGGAGAAAAAGTGATATTGAATAAACCATCTGCATGGGTTTTTTGCCTAGTGCAAATGCTGGGAATATAGCTGTTTCATTCTGCTAAAGGTTTATTTGATGATTCCAACTGTTTCTATTTCTGCAAAATCTTTTGCAGCAACAATTCCTTTGACTTACCAGTTAGTTTTAAAGTAGGTTTTAAACTTTGAGACCTTTGACTCCTGTTTTGTCTCAAAAGGCTTTAATATCAGGTTGGTGTAAGTTGTTTCAGAGGCTCTCTGGATCTTTTAAACACCAAATGGTGTCATATAAATTGAGATTAAAATCTCTGATAAACGTGGATCAGGTTAATGATTCTGAGTGAGTCACCAACATCATATTTATTGTTTCTAGGTTGTTTTAACTTGTGGTCACCCATTGAGGAACCAGTAGAATAGCCTATTGTGATGTGCAGCAGCATGTGCCACAGAATGCACTTGCTAGCGCTTTCCACCCACTATTCAGCTCGCTGTTGGCTGTTTGTTTTCGTTTTTTAAAACGTATTTTCGTTATAAAACTGCATTCAAACTGTTTGGTTGGAGCGACGCATTTGCTGGAGCTCCGAGATGCTTCGTATTGTCACAGCTGGCTCCTGATGATGAACACAGACTGTTCTGAACCGAGTGGTAAACGTGAGTGCTCTACTTATGTCACTGCTTTTAGATATATTGATTTTATTTTAACCCAGCACATGTTTTATGACCGTGATCAAATGTGGAAGAGGTCACGGTATTGTTTGGAGCTCTGAATACCAGCAAAAATCCCACGGATGTAAATATGTAAAAAAAAAAAACAAAACAAGCAAATCATGGTCATAAACAACTGTGTGTAGAACATTGCTGTGATAAGGAAGAATGATTTTTGTCTTCTGCTATTTCTGAAATAATAAAAATTAGATAAATATGTAGGATTATAACAGTGGTTGGTAGTCAATAAAGGTCTTTGGTTAAATCTGACTTTATTGCCCCTTCAAGGCTAAACAGCAAGAACTGAGAAGGAGCTAGAAAAATGAGTTTGGAATATCTTTCTTGGCAAAATAGGAAAAAAATGTAGAAAAGCCTGAAACAATGGGTGTACGTAGAGTGCAAAGTTTAGGGAGAAGATTGCGCAAAAATCTGAAGGCAAAGATGAACCAGATACAAAGCCCATGTACTGCGTCACGTATTCTTTGCACTTATAGTTTAATAAAGGACTTTTCTGCTCAGGTAGTGTCATATCAAGTAATATCAAGTAATGAAAAGAAGCCTAACTGATGTGTTTTTAGAATTCTTGTTTGTATTTAAGGAATTAATGCAATTTTTAGGGCATGATTCTACAAATCTGTATAATTTTTCTTATTTTGCATCACTTAACTGCATAAATGGTCCGTCAAATATGAAAGTCTTTGCAGGATTAAGACTTAATTGGTGTAAAAAAATAAGATCCTTAAAAGATTTTTATGCTTTTTGTGCATAGTTTTTAAGGCGTATACGTACCTAGTATTTTATCTCAGATATGTGTATCTGCGTAAATTCTGCAGTGGAAAGCCCACACTTATTCTTTTCTTTCTGTTTTTTTCTCTCTTTTGTGTGCTCTCTCTTTACATTTTCTAACTCAACAACAACAAAAAAAAAGTTAAAAAGTTTTTCATTTTGATGTTGGAGAGTTTTTGTTCCTCTTACTACTGTGCACATGTTTATATTTTACATTTTAAAGGAAATTAATTTTGAATGGTTTCTGATTAGTGGCTTGGCTCTGCTTCATTGTCGTGCTGATTTTTTGTATGGCTCTCTTAAAAATAAAACAGCAGAGAGGCAGATATGGCAGCAGGGGAGAAAGAGCAGTCCTAGATGTTGCTGGCCACCTGAGTGTGGGGAAAGCTTTTGAGGCCACAGCCGAAATGCGGAGCCAGATCCTGACATACGTATCAGGGCAGGAAGTCAGGAAGGACAAGGTGGGGAGAGGCATCAGCAGCGAGGGCAGGGGATAGCTGGGCATGTCGAGATGGAAATGGGCTCTCCTTTGTTCCCAGATCAGGGAAATTAAACATCTGATTACTGGTGTCGATTTTTCTCCTCCCAGGTTTTATATAAACTATTTCATTATTACCTAGTAATTGTATGTGCTATGTCCCATCTCATATGTTCACTAAAATTACTTCGTGTCACTGTTAACTTTTTAATCTTCTCGGAATAAATGGGGCTTTGGAAAACCACCATGTCCTTGCAGCACAGTCTCTAACTTTAAGCTAATTAAGCAAGGAGCACATGGGCACAGGTGGCTGTCACAGGAGAGGGCTTGGCACTTCACAGGCAGCCAGTGCAGAAATCACATTTGCTCCTCATTTTCGCCTTCATCCTCCCCCTAATTATTTTGGTTCTGGCAGAGTGACTGTACCTGCTTCTTATCTGGCAGAAGTGTATCAGCCTGGCACTTTGAGCTGAAACAGAAGAAAACTACGATTAAATCGTGATGCTGGCTTTTCCACTTGCTGAAGCTGGTGGGAGCTGGTCAAGGGGAATACAATGCCCTGCTAAGTCTGCTGTGTCAGTATCGGTTTAATAACGACATCAAAAACAGCTTTTGTTCACTGCTAGTTTATAAAGCTTTTCCTGATTGTTTTTAAATTGGTGTTACCCACTGGGAGAAGTTCTAGATTTGTATTTATTTTGGAAGAGCATGAATGCATGAATGTGCCCCTCCTCATTGTGTGTAGGCTGAAGATAGATCACTATTTTTTGATGTTAATAGGTACGCAAGTAAGACTGATTTTTTTAAATTATTATTTATTTATTTATTTTTGTTAGGGAAGGCCAGGACTTTGTGTATTGCCTGGAGGTGCTAAATTCAAGGGCAGTAGGTGACAGAGGAACTGAAGTAACTGAAAAATTGAATAAATTTGAGATGCTGCTTGTGTGATTGAAGGGCTCAAGTGAACTACAGTCAAGTTGCTTATGTATTTGTCTGTAGACTTTCTTATTAAATTAAATATCTAATAGTCTTATGCTTGGGAATACAATAATGCAGATTTTTATATAGAATTTGAATTCTTTTTCCATGGGTTTGTCCCTTATTTCAAAATGGACAGGCAAAGGAAAAGCAGGATCAAGTTAAGGTAGTGCAAAGGTAAACTGAACTGTGGAGATGTAACAGAAGTTTTTATCGATTCTTTCTTTCCATCTGAACATTTACAACAAGAAAGAAAATATCCGTGTTTGGGATCAGGCAGGCCAGAGCTGAAATTTAAGACTTTTATTGCGGTTTGCAGGTTCTGCTAATTTGCCTGTGGGCAACTTGGAAGCAGTATCCCTTGAGGGCCTCATGTCTTCTGTGCCATGCAGATAGGCCCAATCCTTTCTGTGATTAATATGCGAAACAACCTTGCTTGCCTGTTGACAAAAATGAATGAAGCTCTGTTTTCTGTCAACTGGCAAATTAGTTCTGTTGCGTTATTTCTTTAAAATGATGTAAAGACTTGTGAGAAGCTCGAATGAAATAGATCTAGGTGTCGTCAAGTGCATATTGTTTGGAATTTAAGGTTATTGAAGTGTGATGTTTCTGATAATAAATGAAATCTTTGATCTCAGTTGTATTGCAGATGGCCACGTCATTCATATTTCCAAGGCACCTCTGCAGTTAGCATAAATTTACACACTCTTGACAAGACAAACAAATGTGAAGACTTTTAAAAATAGGCATTAAAGTTTTAAACATGTTTTCCTGCTAACATAAGCAGCTTGACGTCTTTCCCTCCCTCCTCAGAAGTGAGGAAAGGAGAACTGTGTATATAATAACTGGTCCAACCAAGTGAAACTCTTCACTGTATAGTAGCACAGTACTGTACAGACAGTGGTGTTGTCTGTATCTAGTGCAGTGCCATATAGATACAGCTGATGCATCTGCTTCATTATCTGTGAAGGAATAATAGTTTTTCATTTATTTATTTTTTAATAATCTTATGTTGTGGAATGAAAAGGTAGAGTTGGAAAGGCATTGTTGTTTTCCTTCTTCTACTTACCTCTGTCTATACATTTAGAAATACCAAAAATGTCAACTCTGATATTTCTTCCTTTTTGTGAATGATATATGGTAAGACTTTAGAGTTTTAATGGTGAAAGATGCACAGTTTTTCTTCACCCAGTGTATTAGTATAGCCCTTATAAAACTCAGAAATTTGTAGGAGAACTTTCTGGCAACCATTGTGTTGGCTTCTGTAGTTTTGAGTTTGTTACTCTTGCAGTGTCATGATTTTGAAAACTCTTGATCTTCCAGCGTAGACAGGATCTGAATTTCTAATAGAAAAATTCAGACGTTTTTACAGATCAAAATGGAGCAAAAGTAGACAAGTTTCTCCACAGCTATTAACCTGGCGCCTTCTCACGAATGCTAATTAATTTACTCAAAACTAACAATGACACTTCAATTTCAGTGATTTTCCTTGAAAGCTGCAGTATAAAAAAATTTTCAGGATTTTTTTTAAAAAAGTACCTCTGATGATGGTTTAATTCTCTGATGAGGAATAAATTTCGTAGCTTTAATGTAAAATCTGCCTTTTCTAGAGGAGATACTATCCATATAGAAAATATACTTACAAAATACAAAGGTTGTTCAGGAACTTGCACAGGTTCATAAGGTTAGAGAGTGATGAAGAAGTAATGAAATAGGATATTCTATAACAATAAAGTGCATTGACAATATTTTAAGAGTTATATTTGCAGGAATGTTTTTTTCTGATACCTCACAGTATGAAAAAAATCCAGGCAGGCTAATACGTTGCCAGTATTTTCTCTTCCACAGTCTCCAGTTAAATTGGAGCCCAGCTCCATCACGATTTTCTTTTCCCAACCTATCCCTCTTTATCCCTACTGTGAGAGTATAATTTCAAAAACACACCTATCCCCTGGGCAAGAACCAACAAAGTGTGACTTGTTCTACTAGATGAGCTCTTCAACCAAACTAATGCTTTCAAATTAGGCCTGGAACTGGGTTGATGAAAACAATAAATTGAAGATTGAGAGCTTGCTGATATTCAGATTTCCAATACAGAACTTCATACAGTTTCATATTTGTGTTTGTCGGGTATGCCATTACGTGTCTTGAAATCACTCACTTAACTATGTGCCACTGAAATCAACGCAAGTTTGCCATAAATCTTGGTATCACATCTCGCCTACAAGTAATGCTGAATATAGGAAAATTGTACCGGTGTTTTGGTAAATTCTCAATTTTAGTGTGGTGTTGAACTTGTGGTAATAATGCAAGACCACAATCAAGACTGATGTTTTTGTGTGCTTAGTCTATACAAATAGATTGGCCTCAGAAGAACACTGGAAGTTGCTTTGGGGTTAACAAATACTTTGGAAGTTGGTTTTGGTTATAGTCTTGCGTTTATAACTTGCTGTTGTATTTACTTGTGTTGTTCAAAGTTCTAGTCTTGTTAGAGGTTTTCTTTTATTTCTTTTTCTCTTGGGTGAATTTCAGTGTTCATAGGTAAGGTTGAAATCAAACAAATGTTAACGCAACACGTTGTTTGAATGTTACTCAAACAGACATTGAGTGGGTATGAGAGCAGATTCAAAGTGAATATTACCAAAATAGAAGGAAGTGCAAGTACGTTTTAGCACACGGGGTACCGCTGAAAACAGTGCAAGAGAAAGTTGGTGACAGAATCAAGTAGCCTTCAAGATTCTGGCTCCGATTTTACCAAGTAGCTCTTCAGGTCTCAAGATGCAAATTTAGAGTATCTGGCATTTAGTTAGGGATTTTGTTGTGTTGAGCTGCAGGGCACAGCGACAAGGAGGATTTGGCCAAGGTCCGTGCTGCCAGAGTGGAGCTGGAGGAACTTATTCCCACACAGTTCAGCAGCGGGGCTGGTGCAGCTGTTTCCTCGTGCTGGTGGCTGGCTCTCGTGATGGGAAATGATAGGAAAGCTGAAAACAGTGGTTCACGGGGAGGCTACAATTGGCAAGTTCTCCCACTCGCTCGCGTGCAGGAATCTACATGGGGCATATAGTAAGGTAAACAGACTCTGGTTTCTGGAAGGAAAATTGCATTTGTGCCAGAGCCAATTCATGTGCAGATTAGCTACCTTTGCCTTGGGACAGGGCGGGCTGTTTGAGATAGCAACAACTTCACTTGTCTGATTTTTACCAACTGCTACAAATCTGTCAGAAACCTGAGGTGAGTTTTGGTGTCTCTGAGAAAGGAACAACCACAGAGCTGAGCAAGGTCCTGCCTCGAGCCCTCTGCTGCAGGTTAGTGCCCTGGCAGCCAGTTTTTCCAAAGCTTATCTGTCTAGTGCTTTATCATTAAACTTTTAAATTTTAACGTTTAAAAAATTCACCCTCCATCTACTTTGAGGTTTTATGCAATAGAGATGTAAATAAGGCAGAATATTTTCATGCTCTTTTTGGAAATTGAGAAATAGTTCACTTCTCTGTAACCTGTTTCCATTTTTACACAAATTCTTCTAAACCACAATGAATTATAATAAACTGCAAGACAGTAAAAATTTAAAACAGATATCATTGTGACTCTTGGAAACTTGCCCTCTCCAGAAGGCTTCTGACTTCCTTAAAAGCATTAAGTCTGTCCGTATTTATTATTTTGCTATTTTGCAATTAGCATGTGCCTAACCTTTTACATCTTTGACCACTTTACTACGGTGTGCAGGTGCTTAATGTATTATGCAGTGGGATTTACAGATGAATGGACAGGAACCTTTTGGTTATATTAGACTGTCAAGGATTTTAAAAAGAATAAGCTTTGGCTGGATAGCCATGTTTCTGGTTCTCTGTTTTCCGTGCCTTATATTCCCTCTGTCTGGCCTAAGGGAAAGCAGAGCTGCTGATCGGGGACTCTTGCCGAGCAACGCTCTCACCACTGCTTGCCCTTCTGCAGGAGGCAGTGGGCCCAGCAGACTTCCCAAATATTTGCTCTTAGCCTGTTCACCGAGGCTTTGCTACCTCCTGATGCACAAGCTCTTTGACCCATGTTCTTGGTAGTGTATGCTGCTTGTCCATGAAGTTACTGCTTAGTTGCTACTGTCCTTGCCAATTGAAATGCTGTCATTACTCATCTTCCCCTGACTTGCTTGGCATTGTATTTTTCCTTTATTTCATACTGCATGCATGAGCTTTTGCTGAGTGATACATGCAGAATTACTCCTCATTTAAATATATAGAGGCTTAATGCATACCTGAGTCTAGTGAGTAAGGAAATAGTTGTTTAAGCTGCAGTATTTTATTTGTATCTTGTAACTCAAATAAACAATATGAATCCATAGGCTCCATTCCAACTAATGTTGCTTTTAATAGCACTATGAAGCTGCATGTGTATGTTTCTCTATTTCCATTTCTTTTGTTATCCCCAGTTGTTTTATTTGCTCTTAAGGTTGTAAATGGCTGGAGAAAATGTTGTTTCTTCCTGTGTGTTTGTACAGCACAGACTGGAGTCCCTTACTGTAAACAAAGGGAGGGAGGCTTTAATGGGAGTGGTGCAGGTGGAAGGCAGGAGTTCTGGCACCAGCATTAAAGGGAAGAGGTGGGGCTAGTTTCAAAATGAACATAAGCTCCGAATTAAGATCAGGATGCAAAATTCAGGTAACCTGTTTTTCTCTTTTGCCTGAGTCTGTTTCATACCATGCTTGTACAGAGCAAAGTCTCTGGGAGCGCTGGGTCAGACCTCCCATACAGCTCCTGCCACTTCAGCCACAGCTCTCAGTAATGCGTGTCACAGCCCCTCAGCTCTCTTAGAAAGCTCTTGGACAGTCGAAAATTATAAAACACAAAAATGTTTTTCACTCTAAAAGATACACTTTCCCAAAGTACACCTCAAATATTCTTCCTCTTACCTAAGGGTTTGCACTCTGCAACATATGTATGAGATACAAATTTTCATGACTTTCTGAAGGCAACATTTAAGTTTGAGGAATATTTTTTTCTAGTAAGTCTGCATTCCCCTGACATTATTTGTGTAATTCTTCATCTATAGAAATGTCCTGTTAAGTTTCCAATTTGTTTGCAACATTTCAAGATAAGACACCAAAAGGCCACATATCCAGCAAAAATAGTGCAGAAAAAGTCTAAATGCCAGCAGCTCTGAAGTTGGAAATGGTGGCTTTATCTGCATGTGTTTGTTATATATGTCACTTTTGATTGAGCATATGAAGTCTGCATCCTCACAGTAGGGTATTTTCTAATGATGACAGGATAGACAGATAGGCAGGGCACTGTGTCAGTCATGATGTTCTGAGAAGCAGGCAAAAGGCAAAAAATCTCACTGTTACATTCCTTTTGTTTTCCAACTACTATAAACAGTTTTGTTAGATTTAGGTAAAATGCATCCTCCTGCAGAAGTACAGCAACTGTACAGAAAATAATACTCTCCATGCACTTAGAAGTTTTTACAAGCAGCACGAGTTTATTGCAGCACCCACAGTGTATTTATGTGCTGTTGTAATGCCAAAGAGCCACGGCTCTTCTCACTACTGTCAGAGCCCAAGGAAACACAGTATTAGAAGCATGTAATCAGCTAGTTTTGCAGCTTTCCATGAAATACTTAAATAAGAAAATAGTAGTGAAATGGAAATAAATGTAAACCTTGGGAAGGTAACTGGGAGGGTTGATAAAATATATTTGTGCAAGTTTGACTACTTGTACCAGTTTTCACACTTAAGCACCCTTAAGCATTTAAACATGCTTAGGATGTGCTTCCAATTCTTAATGATTTTTTTTTTGGATCTGTGTGCTATGGTGTAGTGCCAGGAGTTGGCTTTGAGAGACCCAAGGAGCTAAAAATCAAGCTTTGCAACTTAAGCTTTGAGTGAGCTAAAAGCTTCTACATGTTAATGGTAGGTTTGGTTAAGCCACTTCTTGGAGTTGCTGTTTGGTTAAACTTCCAGGTGTGCATATACTGATTTTCCAAATTACTGATTTATAAAAGTAACTAGAATATGGATTATGAAGATGCATAGATACATCTATGAATTTTAGCTTTTGTTTCTGTGCTAATAAAAGACACGAGTTAGCTTTCCTTCTCTAAAATAATTGTGAAGTTTGATCGAGGGTGAGGAATAAAATAAACTCTGTTACATATTACAAAGTATTTTTTCTGTGCTCATTAGTTTTATATATGGTTACTTTATTCTCCAAAATCTCCCTTTACAACAGTTAATCAAACCTATGACTCTTGCTGCTTTTCTCTGCATACTTGTTGCACACGTGATGCTTCTTTCACATTCCACATTCCACAGAAGTCTGTTTCAGAGCAAGAGTTAACATCTGAATGTTTTGTCACTCTAGTGGTGGAAAAGATCTGTTCAAGTCTGCTGTGGTAACTCTGAAGAAGAGCGAGAGCCCAGGAGAACAGAAATCCAGCAGTTGAAAAGATGGAGAGGAATTTATGTTTTAATAAAAGTGATGCTTTTTTTTTTTTTTTTTTTTCCTGTGGGCAAGGATATTGTTTGCCTTCCAAGTGAGAATTCAATTAATAGCTTTCTCAAATCCATTCTCATTTAAACAGCTGTGGATGTATGAATGAAACAAAATGTAGAGAATGTGAATAATGCAAACAAATGAGAACCTATCTATTTAAAAGTTGAAGTAAATTGAGTCCAAGGTATTTGGAACTGATACGGAATAAAGGAAATCAACAGGCATTTTTCTGCAGTCAGAACCCTGGTTGTAACACCAAAAAGTGTTATAGTAACTTATTTTTCTCCTTGAATTCAGAGCTTTATTTGAATACATTTCGTAGTGAATTACGTTCACTAGAAAACTACACCTGATTTTGCAAGTGAAGCTTTCCTACGTGCGTTTTCCTGCGTGCTGATGTTCACTGAGTGCAGGTGACAGGCAGTCACCTCTCCTGGGATGCGATTTCACAATTTGTCCCTTCGTGACCTAAAATCTGGATTACAGCTCGGGAGTGCCAGCCACGGGCGGTGACTTCAGCAGGCAGGTTGTGTTTTACACTCACGCTATAGGGGACTCTTCTGCAGTCTTGTGACAGCATACGTTGTCAGTGACAGGGAGTCAGCATCTTCTAAACATGCTGTTATTTATTCATCTCTCGAAAATGTGTGTCAGATACATGATGCCGTACTGCACAAGATGTAGCTTTGTCTCCAAAAAGGCTTATGTGGCTGGGCTTTACTTGCTCATTTATAAATTCCTCTAAGCCTAGATAAATCTCTCTCTGGCAGGGAGAACTGGCTTAAACTGTGTTTTTACAAGATGAATTCATATCCCTTGTTCCCACCCCACGTTTGCAGTTGTTCCAGCACAACCTTGCAGTTCTTCTGTGACCCTGATCAGGGAACTGATCTCACTTAAAAATGTAGAGGCAGGGGGAGAAAGGGGGGGAAAAAAAAAGAAAAAGAAAAACACCACAACAAGCATGCTTTGTGGTTTTTGTTTCGTTTGGTGAAGCCAGATCTGATCCTCAGTGTGGCTGTGTAAACAGTCATACTGGCATCGCTGTAGGGCAGGCAGCAGCATCCTAAACAAACATGGCCATGGAAGGCTCCGGTGCATGAAATCATGTCCTGGGCTTACCGCGCATCTGTGGAGCAGTCAGGCTGTTCTCCTGGCACACTCATGCTGATTTTCTTTTTCCTGCTTCATTCAGACCTCTTCCCTTTCCTTGAGGTATGAAATATCCTTTGATTCATTTGTAGGCTACAGGAAAAGTAACATATTCAAATACGGATGGGTTTACACAGGATGTCTCTCTGGTTATTGGTGCTGGCATTGTCAATTCCTTTTGAAGCTGTATCTTTGAGACACTTACCTGCTTTTTTGCTTTCCTTTTTTCTGCTTGGAAACTTAGCAACCACTCTATAGCTTCCTTTGCTTTTTCTATCTTCATCTGGGAAACGCTGGTACAAATTGAAGAGAGCATCTGACAACACTGATGGAAATAAGCATTTTTCTACTTCATTGCATGTCTCTACCTTTTACCCCTCCACAGTAGTCTTTAAAATCTGCTGCGCAGTAGCTGACCAAAATAATGTAATTTAAATACTTTGGGAGCCTGTATCCTCCCTCTGCTTGGCTTCCCCGTTCTGTGGGCTGGCTGCGCTGTTTTGTTCTTTATCTCAGTTAGCTGCTGGGGTAGGCAGCAGATACATTTCTAATGTGAGAAGGTGGCAGGAGCTGACGTTGTTATTACTGCGTTTTGAATACATTGCCGTCTGGTATTTTCCTGTGTCTGGAGCGCTTTGAAGAGCTTGAGAACCAGTTGTGTGCGCTTTTTGAAGTCCTTCCTCTTGAGTGAGGAAGGAATCCAAACTGGTTGTCCCTGCTGATGTATGAACCTGAGAGCTTTTCCTTAGGACTGCATCCTAAAAAATGGATATGAAGGGATACAGTGACACAACGGCCACCCTGCTGTGTTTCTTCTTTTCCTTTTCTCCTTCTCCGTGCAACTCACTGAGGAGCAGCAAGGCCATACCTGCAGCATTGCTGGGATTGCCACATAAAAGAGGTGGCCTTAACCCTAAGAGTTGCTGGTGGTGTGACTCCTCCTGCGTTTTTGATGCTTGAAACAGCTAAATTGTGTAAAGTCATGCATAGTAACTTGAATGAAGCAAGATAAAATCAAGAGGAAAGGAAACAGGACCCAAGGGCCTTTAGCATGCCCTTCCTAAGCCTGCATACAAAAGATATGTAGAAATTCTTATTAAAGATCAGCCCAAGTCTGCTTTTACACCTCTGATCTGAATATCACAGTTTCAAAGCGGCGGGATTGGTTTGACTTTTCAGCTGGTAGAAGAGAGAGAGGGAGGTGAAAAATGTCTGATTCACCAGTTCGTACATATCCAATATTGTCTTGTCATGTTAGGCTTCGTTGCCTTTTGAATATGCATGATTGCAACTTCCCCTTGGCTTAATGCTTGGAACGAGCCAGCATTGCAGAACTGCCAAAAGGGCTTTAAAGCTGTTTCAAAAGCTGTCTCAGAAGCATTTTTCTGGTAGATCAAATGGGCATCATTTAGTTTGTTTGAAGTTTTGACCAGAGAGACGTAAGCTGTAATCTGTCGGTGGAGGTGCATGTCAGGCTCTGCTCTCACCTTTCCCCCACCCACAAAGTATTTTTTGGTTATTTTTCAAAAATACAGATATTTGACCTCCCTGTCTATTTTAAGACCACTGATGCTGCCGTGCAGGGCCAGCAGCAGGGAGCCCACCAGGCCGGGGCTCTCCCTCCTCACAGTGGTGGCGAGAAGCAGCTGTGCTCGTTGGGAGCTTCATTTGTGGCTCTAGGGCAGGTGGAAATGGGGAAAATGAAAGAGGGAGGGATGGAAATGACGCGTGAAATGTGAACGTGCTGGCTCCATCACAAGGTTACAGTCCAGATATAAATATTTAAAGTCTTTCATTCAGTGTAACCAAATCCATGTTCGGTCACAACGTGAATTTCACTTCATATAAATAAATAACCCCAAAGTTATGTAGGAATAATCCACATTTAGTCATTTTGGCACCGCTTTCCCATGATGTTTTACCACTCTTAGACCCCACACTACTGGCAGCATAGCTTCTCAGCCAGCTCCTCACCAGCCGAGCCGGTAGCTTGCAGCGATCTCGGCGGTGACATTCAGCAACAGGCTGCTCCCAGCCGCTCCGTTGTTTGGCCTGGCTTAATCACGGTGCTTTGAGCAGGTTTGGGGTTGTGGTCAGGTGATGCAGAGTGTATTTTGAGGAGCTGAGCGGAGTGCCCTGTGCACTATGTCCTGGGGTGACACCACTATCTAGGCTGATGGTGGTGGCTGTGACTACTCGGTCTTTTGAAGCAGAGATATCAGCTGGATGGATATCTTTGGTGTGCGTGGTAGTATGCCAAGCAGATACACGAAACTGATTTGCCACGTGATGGGAGGTGGAACTTGAAAACAACAGCCACATTTCCAGCCCTGAGCTGTTTAGTTGGTTTTCCTTTGTTGTCTTCCTGCATTTTATTACAGCTGCAAAAATATATGTTCCTCCAGTAGAAGACAGGCACCTATACATTAGTCAAGTCCCCGTGCAATTACCAGTATAATAAACCCAGGAAACTTCAGGAACTTTTTCTCAAAACCATAAAAAAAAGCAACAAAACTAAAGATCTCCTGAAGGTGGTAGTTGGCCAGGTGGAGATCTGATGGCCTCGTGTACATACATGGAAGCCACGAAGCTCCCAAGATCTCTTCCCTCCCAGCTGTGACAGCGACTGCAGCATTGGTGAGCAAGTTGCATCACTTCTGCTCAGTTTCTGTGTTAAATGGTTTCCTCTATTAACTAGCCGAGTGGTTTGTTTCCTCTGGAGAACTTCATCAGGAAGCTGCCAAACCTGACTTACAGTGGAGTCTGCCTCGTTTCTGACTAGTCTTCTTGAAGTTCGTGGGTGTGCTTGTTAGGCTGTAATTAGACTTTGTTATGTGTAAGCAGCATCAGGCTATAAACATAATATCCTTCTAAGATGAGTGCTGCTTAAATAACGCGTAACACGCTGTTTTGTCTATCCAGTCCAGTTTAAATCCTGTAAGCCTTCAAAATGAAACACTGTATTGTATGGCTGTAATAATTTCCTGCAAGTAGCAGCTATTTCATAACGTCATTTATACCTGCGCTATACTTGGTAAAAACACATGTATTATGTTCTGATGTTTCCTTTACTTAATAATACACTTCTTAATTCAAAATACTTTTTTATTCAAATATCTTTCTTTTGCAAATTAGCTCTTCCTGTTTGCTGCTGGCCTCCAGTCCTTACTCTCATCTTGCCTATCAGTGTTCTCTCCAAAGCAATTAGTTCTTACATTCCCTGCTATACGTCCTACAAACATTTTCATATGTGACCTAAAATCAGACTAGATATTTCCAACTTTGCATCAGCCAGACCTGCTGAGGGAATCAATCCTGTTTTGTTTCTTCCTCAGTTCTGCCTTCCTTCTGCTTCCCAGGTTTCTCTCCGAAAGCTGGGGTGTGTGCAGTGCCTTTTTCTATCTCTGTGCCCTTTCACAGTGCTTGGAAAAACGCAGAAGGGTCAGGCGGTGTCAGCTGCCCTTCCCTTGCTGCCTCACCTGCTGTGGGCTGGCTCTGCTGCCGCCTGTAGCAGTGACGGCTTGTCCTGAGCTGGCTCCGGGAACTGATCTGGCTAAAAAAAAAAAAAAGGAAAAGGGGCAGGCTTTCTTCATCGTTTTCAGATCCTTTCTGCATACCTGTGAGCCGCTGAGCTGATATAGACATTACTTAAGCCAGCATACTGCTGATGCTTTGCAAAGTGAGGCGGTGAGCTGAGGTTATGTGTAATGAACTTGCTGCAGGTTTCAACATTTCTGTGCATAGTTTCAGACCCTACCACTATTTACATGTGCTTTTAAGAAAGTAAATATGGTTAGCGTAACCTATTCCTTATGTGCACTTGGGGTTGCTCAGGACAATGTACCCTTGGCTGCCAGCTCCCTGCGAACAGGCTGAATGTCTTCAAGAAGCACAACCCCAAACACACTTTTGTTCCTGAGCATGTTCCCAGAGGAGCAGCTGTTCCCTCTCCTTTTGGAGAGGCCCAGATTGGCTTCTTCAGGGATGAAAATGGGAAGAAGTGTGCCAGGGCAGATCTCTGCACATGGGTGTGCAAGAAGGGGGAGCAAGGCCCCTATGGTGCTTGCTGTGTGCTTGTGGGCCTGATCCTTGCTCTATGCCAGCCTCTAAAGGAGGGAAGGCTGTGAACTGAGTGGGTTTCCACATTCCCCTCAGGCCCTGAACACAAGAGGAACAAAACCTGCCCCAAGATGACTATTATCATTTTTTTGTTAAAGGTGTAAAAATTGCCACAAAGTTTTTAGTGTTACCCAGAGGGTTTAGAGGGCACCTTGAACACAAAATTCAGCTGTTTGAAGTTGGTTTTCATTGAAGTTGTATGTGCGTCTCCAAAATTTCCAGGTGTTTAGATATTTGCTTAACAAAGAAGCTTGTTTTGTGTGAGCTAAGCCCAATACCCCAGATTTGCTTTCAGGAGAATGAGCTACCTCCTCATCCTGAGGACTAATTATGGGGCCTTTCTGTTTTCTCAGGAGTCTCATCCCCATAGAATAAATATTGCATTTTCAGAGCACATTTCCTGGCTCAGAACATCAGCTGTTGGGATCAGCTATTGTGGTGCTGTCGTCTGCCCCGCGGGGCTGCTCCTGCCTGACTGCACGGGGGAGAAAAGGGAGAAATTGCTGCGGCTTGCAGAGATGCTTTGCCCTAATTATTATTCTTCGGGGAGAAGCCATGGTCCACCTTAGCACACAAAAACCATGTGTTTGTGTAGTGTATGCTCATGGGGGTCCAGGTGGAGAAACAGCCCCTGTTCAGGTATAAGCACCACTTCTAGTGTAACTACTCAAGGTGCAAATGTTATCAAATTGTTTCTGGTTTTGCCCTTGCAAGTCTTTATCGTTTGTGAAGCAGTGGGGTAGTTTGAAGTTTCTTTTTACTATGTTAAGTAAAAATAGGACATGTACACTTTGATAGGCAGTTAAGGGAACAGAAGCACTGTGTTTTTTATTTTCCGCAATTTAAGCACAGTAAAATGCTGTCAAATAAGGTCTATCAGGATCCCTTGACTCTGATGAGGCCCTTTGCTTGCATTTTTCTTCCCTGCTAAGCTGCTTGCTATTCCAGCGAGCTCCCAATTTTTGCATGCTGTGAAGTAACGAAGCAGAACATTAAATCTTTTAAATCCTGAGAGTGGCGGCAATCTACTGAGCACTGCACAGCGCTCTTGTCAGTGAAGAATGCGTGCATATTCTCTACATTGTAATCCCCCAAGTGTGAAATTAGATCTGCTACCAATTTCTTTCTATTTTTTTCTTTAATTCTATTTCATATCAAATATAATATGTAGTTTAATCTCCCTATCTGTTTCTGGGTATACAAAGCAAGGGATTACCCTTTTGGTAAGTAGATTTCTGCTCTTTTTTTCCAGTGATACAGCTTAATAGTACAATTTACATAGAAGGAATGGTAGTGTGAAGAATTAGAGGCTTTTTTTCCTCCCTTTATTCTTACATTGGTAGATATTCAAAAGGAGCTCTGGTGTCAGTCCTTCACAGCCTTATTTGTATATATAAAATCTGCTTTAGTAGCATGTGTGATGAAAGTTGGTCTTAACGAGTGCTTTCAAAACACTACTTTACTAAACATAAAGATAATTTTATATACATTTAAAATTTCAGTAGTACAGTCATACCAGTGTGTCTTAAATAGTTCTTCTCATTTACCATGTTTTTGTTCAGTTAACTCATGGTTGATTTGAGTCTTTCTTTGCCCCAAGTTTGAACAAGTCAGTAAGTTTTTTTTCTGTCTGTGTCTTCAGCTGTGACTTGAGACAAGTGCTTACCTGGCATGTTGTGGTGCAATGCGAGCCTGGTGAGTGAGTGAGTGTGCAGTAAAATCACTAGAATAGTAATGCTTGAGGCTCAGAGCGGGGCCAGGAGGAGCAGGGAGAGTCGGTGAGTAACTGACATGAGTCACAGAGGTACCCTTATCTGCAAGGATAAAAATATACAGCAGGAGGGGAAAGACACGAATGAGATTGAGTTGGATTAATTTGAATAAACGGATCCAGTGGGGTAGATAGCTTAAGCAACAGAACTTGCTCACACCATGAAGCCCTTATGTTAGGAAAGATGGAGAAGGTTCAGGTTCCTGTATGGAAAGCTGAGCTACTTGGAGATGTTCAGCAGAGGATACAGCAGGTAGTGTTTGTTGTGAATGTGTAATGAGTTAGCAAATTTGACGTACGTCTGCTGGGATTCCCATTTGTTGGAGCAGAGGAGGACTCAGGGAAAAGGTGCTGATTTCCATGTCTCTTAGCACGGGTGTCAGTAGTGCCATTGCTGGCTGCAGTTGTTTGTTGGGAAAGAACTAATTTTGCATCTGTGTACATTAGGTTTCATGTTTGGAAATAATAGGAGTGTATTGCTGGTCCATGCTTATTACAGGTAGATTTAAATAAAGGGATATATTTTTGACATTTAGCTGACTAAACAGAAGTTGAGCATGCGTTCAAGCTTTAAAAGAACAAGTTGTCCTTGCTGTTCTGACTAAGCTAGCTTTTTCATCTGAAAGTGAAGTCAGTTAAAAAAGAATTGTCAAAGCCTACACAATACACAAGGTCTGCTGCCATAGAGAAACCTGAGTATTCTTGGTTTTAAATTAATGTGTTTACTCACTGATTTATCTTCAGTAAAAATGTAGGAAGTAGAAAGTGATGAAGATGCAAGGGACTTTGATGTAATGAATCTTGGAAGTACAGGTGAGAATATGAAAAACTTAAACTTCCTTATGCCAGTAAACTCATGGAGACTGCAGACTAAGACTAGCAAAAACAACCAACCAACCAAAACCAAAAACCACCACCACACAACAATGAACACTTCTGCTTCAGGCTGATTTGCAAGAATATTTTTCATGTCTTTTAAAATAATAATTAAAAGCTTTAAGTGTTTGTAGATACCCTTGTTGGAGGGCCATCTAAGCTGTTATATTTGGAGTCTTCTGTGACCCTCTAATACCAGTTCTGTGCTACATCTAGGGTAGAATGAAGGTGAATGCTTTGCCTTGCTATGGCCTGGCATGTTCTTTTGTGAAAATTGCAAACATGTGAAATGTTGGAATTTCTGTTAAGAAGCTGCACTCTGGGCTCTCACCTCCATTATCTTTAATCTGGGTGAAAATGTCTAAACAACTACTCCGACATGGCAGTCGTCACCCAAATGTTTACATTGTGCTGCAAAGTAGAGGGAAGCACATGAAAAAAATCCCATAACTTGAGATTTATTTGACATACAGGTGTGTGTGGTTTTAGGATGTTGCTGCATCCCTTGTTTCCTGGAGAGTCCTCTGTGTTGATACAATAATTGTGGCATTTGTCTCCTCTGTGAATCCTGTTGCTGTTAGCAATGCTTTTTTGGCTTCCAGAGGCAGAAAAAAAGAAGAACCCTTCTCTTTAAAATTCCTTGAGACAGCAAGATCAGAGTGGAGCAGAGCTGCCTGTTTATCACTTTCCGTGCAGAGAGATGCTGCGCTGACTGCTTCCTCGCTTCCTGCTGTGGCCCACTGCAGTGACTTGCCTGTGCTCATGTTCGTTAGTGGAGTTCTTGCTCATGCTTAATAAAGTTAAGGCTTTTGATGCTGTTGGAAAGACCGTGTGGTTGAGGGCCCTCAGCTGCACAGATTTGGCCATAGCTGGAGTACAATGAAGCTGTACTTGTTTGCTTACTTTTTGCCCCAAAGGTTTGGAGCATCGCAATAACGTAGGTATGCCTTCGCGTTAGGCATATCTTATACTTGGGATGTTTTAAAACAGCAAGGAAATGTGGTGAATCTCATTGTTTATATTATTTTATTATGGACACAGTCTATCTAGAGACATTCACACCAAGAAAAAGAAAGAGAGGTCAGCCAGGTGCAAGAAACTCTGTATGTTTGGTATGCTTTGTAATCTAAACAATTTCATTTTAAGAACTTGATTTAAAGACTTTCAAAGCTTTCCTTCCTTCATTTTGAGGCATTTCATTATTTTTCACAGTGAATACATCAATAAACTTGTTGGATGAATCTTCCAAATCTTAATACATTACCATTTTAATTGGAAAATGAATAAAAAGCTGACGGTCATAACCAGGGGCAAAAACAGATATGAAAGAAGTGAGAATCCTCAGAGGGGCTCTGGCCCTTCCTGAAGTAGCCTTTGCTTTGCACTTTAGCAACACGTTCAAATTATTCATATAGAAAGTTCAGTATGGATAATAACCATTCGGTGCTCCTTCAGTGATGGACTTTTGAAGAAAAAAAAAAAAAGAACTTTGCAAAAGCTGGTAGCTTTTGAAAACAGTTTTTGAATGTTTGTAGATACCCTACACAAAAAACACAAAGTTGCCCTTAGATGGACATAGTCTTGTCGCTAATAATGTTGAGAACCTGGGAGTGCCTCCAGTGATCCTACTGCTTTATGAATGGTCTAGTCTTAGTTGTGCCAAAATTAATCAGAGTTTTGCCACTGGCCTCAGTGGAAGTAGGGTACGCCTCTAATTATTTGAGCTTTACTTCAATTAAGTTTGGTAGTAATTGCAAAGCTGAAGCGCAGGCATAGAGTTGGAAAAACAGACATGAAGCTCTGGCCCTTTAGAAATTAACTGACTTGTATTGTGGGTTTCCTCACAGAGTTTTTTAATAATCTACTTAATGGAGATAACTACTGTTCTTTAGTTTTTGGTTTGTAATGTGGAGGAAATGATACCATAAATCAGAAGGTGCTCAAGGGGCTTCAGTTACTAATACTCTCTAATGGAGTGTTAGATTGTTTTGATTGAAGCATGGTGTGGACATGTAGATAGATTATTGAGTCTGTTGTACTCTAATAATAAAGTTATCTCTTCCCTAAATACTAATCCAGTAATGGAAACACAGCAGAAAGAAATCTTCTTTGTTAGCAGACGGCATATTTAAGCAGGTACCAATTAATTCTGCTCTCCTATTTGTGGCTGGGTGGTGGTTTCAGACAGTGGCATCTTCTTCCTTGATGATCCATATAGTGATTTGCTTTGTATTTTTTTCCATGTACTGTAGGAAATTAAAGAGCTATGGTTCCACCTTCATAGTATTGATGTACAGTATATGATACGTTTCTTTGTAGAAAATGACATGCTGTTGCATGTTGTCAATGCCACGCCGTGCTGACCTGATTGTACTGCATCTCTTCTATAAGAAAAGAAGAACAGAGGTCCAGCAGGCGTTGCAGTGGTGATCTGGTGCACTCATGCAAATCTGGGGCTTAGAGACGTGTCTGTGACCTGCTCCTTGCCCATAGCCTGCACAGGGAGCAGGGCCCAGCTCGAAGACCAGTCATTAGGGTAAAAGGGCGTCTTCAGTGGCTAGGCTCTGAAGACTTTCTCTGTGGCTTTAGAAAAAGGACCATATTGAGGGAAGCTGTGGTGGGTTTTGCTCTACATGTCTGTGAATTAATGTGAAAGTTATGAGACTCACAGAGACCACCAGCAAAATGTTGCATCCCTTTGACTACTTGCTCTGGCCATGCTGTGGTGACACCTGCATATTCTACAGTCCTGACACCCACAAAAAATGTCTCTTTAAAAAGAAATAAGAAGTTTAAAAATAGCACATGAATGTTTGGTTTGGTCTACTTGGTTTTGCTGGGTTGTGTCCAGCAAGGGTCCTTGTGCAGCTTGGTGGAGGGCACCAGTAGGAGCGGCTGTGGTGGTGGCTGTTGAAGCCATGTGGCCGCCAAACATCGAGTCACGGCTTAAATATAGCTCACGCTGCACTAATACTTAGTTTAATTTATTTTGGCTTCCCCAGAGAAAGTCATTTGTTATGAAAACCTAAATGTAATAACATTGCTTGACTAATTCCTCCCTCATTAACCACGTGGTATGCAGTAGGGAATAGAGGAGCCGCTCGAGCTGGGTGAGCCCATTTTTCCCGAAGCACGCTTGATCTCAGGAATCTGTGAGGCTGAGCTAGTGATACCTCTGCTTTTCGGTAGCCTGCATTGAGGTATACATTGAAGTTATAAAGGAATGCTCATTTCCAGTTAATTTTAATAGGAATGCTTCAATAATTTAAAATGCTTGAAAAAGATCTTTTCAGAAGACAGCTTTATTGCTGCATTAAAGCTCAGTGCCACCATCCACATTCTTGGGACACCAGGTAGCAGTAAGGTTTTGCCACAGATGTCACAAAATTGGATGTGCTTTGAGTCTCTTAGTGACCTTCAGCATGGCAGTGAGTTTTGGCAGCGCAGAACGTCTCACAGCATACAAGTAGCTTTAGAAAAGTTCTTTTAAAACAAATGTCTTCATTTTCAGGTGTAGATAAACGCTGTTTTTTTTTTTTTTTTTTTTTTTTGTTTTGTTTTGTTTTGTTTTGTTTTCTCTATGGAGTGGAAAAGAGGGAAGAAATGCATTTCTTTACATAAGAAGTGTTCTGGGTTTAAAAATCTTCTACAAATGCGTTTATGCCTTCAACACCAGGAATGGAGATGCCCTCCATTTGCAAATGTGCCTGTTGTTAACTGTTAATTTTAAGAAGGATGAACCAAATTAGAGGTCGGCGGTAACTGTATGAAGTGGAAAAATTGAACAGAACCGGTCTTAATGCTTCCCCTTATAGCTGTGGGAAATACATGATCTTATCTGTGGCAGTGGTTGGCTACCAATATATCCAGTAACTACGGTGGTTACAAACAGATACAACAGAAACACGTTTTCCTGACTAAATGTGAATTTCGTTGGGAATCCGTAAGGATTGCAATGAACATGCATTTTTGAAGAAGATTAAGTAAACAAACAGAAAGATAAAAAGGTTGCTTGGCAGTCTGACAGCCTGCTGGAGTTTCTGCTGACTCTCCCGAGTTTCCACTGTGATCTCTTTCCTTTGAAAACAGGATGGACGGGTTCAAAATGATCTGGCTGTCTAAGTGAGCCTCTTCTCACTGTCCCAGTAAATGAATTTTGATTAAAGGGATGCTTTGAGCAAAGGCAGTGACAGATTTATGCTCGGCAAAGCCTTACCTGATGACCTGAGTCTCTAGGCCTGGAATTATTCTATATTTAGAAGGGGACAATTAAACGTAGCAGGAGCAACCGAGGGCTTTTTATTACAGCAGCGTGGCATTTCTGATGCTGCAGATAAAAGCAGCACTTTGGCTTACGGATGAAAACTTGACACTTTTTTTTTTTGTGTGTGTATAAAAGCCAGGTGAGAGAGTCCAGGCACACAGATTCTAACCAAAGTGTGCGTCCTTTTGATTTTGTAATAGGTTTTAAACCAAGCGTAAAGAACAACAGACAATGCCGCTGAGTAAACTTAATTCAATAAATGGTTGGAAGAACTGCTGTAAGAAAGTGAATAATAAAACGAGGCAGGGACTATAACTCTATAACACCTTGTTTTTTAAATGCTAGTGTTTAGATACAAGCCTTCAAAATGCACATTTAAAATAGAGTCAAACTAGTTCCAGTGTTCTCACACTTCCTTGCTCCAGATGAGGGAGATTTGTCAACTGAAGTGTATGTAGGAGTGTTTGTAAGGATGGGATCGAATGTTTCCTGCGTTCCAGGGGCAGCATCTCCTTTTGGATGGCTTCTTTGTTTAGCATCTTTGTGCATTGGATTTCACCTCCTGGGTAGATTTAAATAGCATGCAGTAAATAAGAGGAATGGAAAGTGTATCTATCTGTGTATATGGATAAATAGACCTAGCAGATATCTGATGGAAGCAATCTCCTGCAGAGAGAAGATGCTGACTGAATACACTCCAATCTTGCATATTGATTTTTGCATGTGTGTGTTCTATAGCACAGTAAAAACCTTTGATAAAATCATCTGCCCATTGATTACTTTCATGTTCAGTAAGGCATTTTGTGGAACTGTGTATCAATCACAAGGATGGTGAGCTATTAGTAGTATTTTCTTATTTAGTGGCAGTTAAAACACTTTCATTAATATTTGTAAAAATGTGCAGTTGTAGGTTCATTATCTGTTGCTATCAATTCTTCCACTGGATATTATGGTTTGGAGTCAATATGAATTGATGGTTTTGATTTTAGGGTCTGAAATGAAATATTTGTCCCCTCTGCCTCAGTTCTTCCCCAAGAGATTTTCAGGTATGTAACTGTGTGTTTTAGCTGGCTTAGAACACTATCCACAAAGGCTGTTGTAAATCTGGAAATTACTACATTTGGATATTTTTAAAATTTGGATTCATTTCAGAACTAGTACAGTGCTCGTGGAAGTTTTGACTACTGTGGGTGTATGTAAGTGGGATGTTGTATGGCTGTGTAGTTGTCCAGATACTTGATGTATTTGCTACGTTGGTGCTGCCCGGCCCGGAGCAGATACCAGTGAGAGGAGGTGGCAGAGATGGAGGGTGAGCACCACGTCTGCAGCGATGCCCATGGGGAAGGTGATTTCTTCTCCTGTGCTGCTCAGAGCTCTGATGCAGCAGGAGGGGAGGCCAGGCCGGCCTCCTTGCAGGGAGACTGGCCTCTGCGGTGCCAGGAGAGGTTCTTGCTTCCCACCTGGAGGCCATCAGCGGATCCCCTGTTTCTGCTGCAGTGCGTCCAAGTTTAAAAAGCCTGGAGTTCCTTGAGCCCATCGTTTGGTAAGAGGACAAGCTATTTTTACATGCAGTATGTAAGGCCAGAACTGCACAGTCCAAGAGTATTACAAGAAAGTGTTGGTATGCGTAAAAAAATATATGTATGACCAAGTTTATATTAATGCATTTATGTGAAAAGTCGTTCTTAGGAAAGAGCTCATATTGCATCGAGGCCAGGTTTAAATAATGAACTCCAAGAATCTCCCGTTACTGATGAGTTTCTTATATAGTGCTATTGTAATTTTTGGAAGAGAAGCAGGAGTGACTTCATTCGAATCAAGGGGTATGGCTTTTTTCCACCGTCTCCTGTAACTAGTCTGAGAGAGAGAAGTACATGTTCTCAGTGCACCTTCCCAAATTTCTGAGCGTCTACGGTCACAAAGCCCTCATTGAAATGTGGCAGTCCTTTTCAAATTACTACAAATGTAAAATGAATTACCAAGTTTTAGTAAAGTGTATGTTCTGCTCGGCAACACTTTCTTTCTCGTCAGCATGGCAAAAAAATAATGCAGCAGTCAGGCTGGTGTGCAGTTTGCAGGAATACGCCAGGCCTTCATAACCAGAACTGTGTTCGTTTTAGTTCCATGAGTGTCCCCAAAAGGGAAGAAGTAAGCAGGGTAGTGCAGTGTGAGCACAGCCATGTTTTCCAGAATTTCTGCAGTGTGCAATAGTAACACTCCTGCTTACTTGTCCTGTAGAAAATGTGTTGATAATGTGAGTGATCGTCTCTGAGAGGAGCAACAGATGAGGGGGAACAGTGAAGGGAAGGGAGGGAGAAATGGTAGCAGGGATGCTACTTTGAGCAAAGAGTAAGAAGATCCTTGTATTTAACGAGCAGGAGATGGGAGCCGTGTAAGGAGATGGGTAGGTGGTAAAATGAAGACTTGTTTTCAGGGATTTTCTGCATCAGAGGTGAGGAGGTTGGCACAAAGGAAGCTTCACAGGGGTGGGAAGACGAAGTGTGAAGGTTGACGGACATGATGTGAGAGGTCTAGGGAAGCTGTGCAGTGTCTGACCTGGGTTATTTTGTCACAAGTGCCCAGTTCTTTCCCGGCTGCATCGAGTGGGCTGGGGTGTGCAAGAGCTTCAGCTCTGGTTGCTACAGCTCTGTTGGAGAGTAGGATTTGTCTCCACAAGAAACCCCATTTCAGCGTCCAGCCCCTTTGCATGAAGTTGCATGCTTTCTGTGAAGCCAGTGGAAAATCAAGGCATTTAAATTGGGGGTGGGGTGTGTGGGGGGGTATAGCAGATTTCCAGGTATGGAAAGGATGGGATGAGAGTTTTCTGTGCAGTGCTGTATTACCACGTCATCAGCTGCTCTTCGGATATGGGAGGCACATTGTCTTTAAAAGAAAAAAAAAATATTTTTACAGGATCGTTTGGGGAGCCGGCTGCCGGCTTCTTAGGGGCAGAGGTAGAGCCGTACTGCCGAGAACTAGAAAAGGGAATATAATAAAAACCAGGCTGAAATGACATCATTCTTTGCTGTTTCATAAGCATGTGCTGCATGTGTGGACAGTGCACAGATGTTTTGCTTTGATAACTTGCTGTGTAGGTTTATGGCCACAGAACGTCAGTAATTAACGAGGCTGGATGTATTTTGAACTGCAGGAGATCCTGTGTAAGCAGGTAGCAGATTTTAGGTTACATCTCTGCAACGTTTAGGGTATTCTGGTCAGAAAACCTAACTATTGTAATACCCACTCTTTTAAGTATTATTTTCTTTTTGATTACTTTTCTTTCTCCTTTTTGAGTTGCACGTTGTTTCCAGACATTATTTTCACTGTGATGAAGACCATTTTCATTTTCTTTCTACATTCTTTTTTCTTTTTAGCTGCAGTACGTCTGGAGGTGTTTTGATCCCGTCCTCTTGCTAGAAAGTCAGAGCAGTAAACTTTGAATCCGTTTCTTTCCATCAGGATTTCCTGCCGACAACGTCTGATACAAAAACAAAATAAAAATTTAAAAAAGATGAAGTCTCTGGAGAGCTTTCTAATGTTTTGTCGTAGTTTACTCTTGCGTTCCAGACTAGACTTCTATTGTGTCTAAGAGCAGGATTGATGCACGCTGCATGGATCTGCTGATTGCTAGAGAACAGCTTTGCTAAATTACCATAACACATGCCGTAGGTTTCTCCCTTTTATGGTCTCGGTTACAAATAGTTTTCTAACTCTAGTGTGGTTTGGTGACTGTATTTTGCTTTTAAATAGACATTCAACATATGTGTTTCTGCTTTAACAAAGAGCCAACAAGCCAGAGATCAAATCAAAAAATCATTTTTCAGTTTGACCATATAATCCTGCTAAATGGAGTTTATTTTTCCTTGTGTGTCTTTTCTCATTTGCCAAAGTTTCTGTTCTTTAATATTATCCCCAAGTTTTCTAAGAACCTCCCAGTCAAATGACCAGGACTCTATTTTAATCTTTTGTGTTGATGATTCAAAAATGCCATAAATCAAGAAGAAACAGGAACTAAAAGGTAACGTAAATATAGTGGAGATGGTAGTTGTAGCAGGCTGCTTCAGTGATGAACCAACTGTGGTTTAGAGTAGAGCAGAGCTTGTGTTTCTTCACAGATTTGTCTTTCAGACCAGTGAAAGAGATCAGTAGAACGGATGAAATTATTTGTTTAATATCATGAAAAGAAGGCTGCACAGAGTTCTCAAAAAAAAAAAAAAAAAAAGAAAAAAGAAACCACCCCAAAATAAAAACAAAGCCAACAAAACCAAAAATCCCAACAAAGTCAAACAAATTATCATGTCCAAATACCCCAGACCTGTAAAATCCTGTGCCTTCAAAGATGCCTTAAGTCAGAGAGCTTACATAGGTGAGGACTGGCTTGCAGTCCTCTTTCACCCCCAAATTCTAAGTAGATTGTAGCATCTGGCCTTGGGCAAAGGGTCATCTCCATCTTTGTGATGGAAACATCAGCTCTGGTTCTGCAGATTATTTTATTTCTTTCAAACCAGCAGTAAGCTCCTGTGTTGTTCAGCACCCTCATCATTGTCTTCCTTTGCATGCCAGAAGCATGCAATGTTCGTAGTAAATGTTCTGAAATATTATTTTTTTTCTAGTAATAAAATGTTATTTAGTTCCAAAGTCTTCTGATTAGTTTTCAGTAACCGACTCTTCTGCTTTACCTACCATATCTTGTATCAGCTGCCTATTCATTTGATCATAAGAACAGAAAAAGCAATCTGGGTTGAAAACTCCTGTTTTCAAGGCAGATTTAACAATTGATATCTTAGTTTATTAAATTTCAATTAAAGATATTTTCAGTGTAGTCTGATTTATGTAATCAGTCATTTATGGCTCTTCTTTCTCAGCTCCCAATACACTGGTTTAATTTTCTCTGACAAGGGATGAAGGAAGAAAACGTCAGTCAATAACAGATACAGGGCACGTGGCTAAAAATTGGCAGGCATATTTAAGCTTTAGATCCAAAGTGTTCAGTGTTGGTTTGCTCCATTCAAGTTTGTGGTTTAATATTTAACACTGTGCAATATAAAAATTGGTAAGTGAATTTGTTGGTGAACTGGCTTCAATTCATGGACTGAATTTTTAGTCTCTTGTCTTTGGCCTAAATTCATTATTGATGCAGGGAAAATAACAGAGGAGAGAAGGAGGAGGATAGCTGAGGTATAAATCTTGTGACAGTAATGGATTGTAAGGTGGACGCACCCATCCAGAGCTATGTTCTTGCCTTCGCACACACCCAGCTTCTTGTGATTCAGAAAAGACTTCTTTTACACATGGCTAGTCAAAGGAGGGGAGGGAGATGCGCGTGCTAGTGGTCATCTCAAGCAGGGTTTACTTTTTGCTGGAAAAATAAAAATAAAAACCAAAATCACCCTTTTAAGTTTTATAGCTTTTAAAGTGTGTTTTTTTTTTTTTTTTTTTTCCTATAAGCTTGTTTAAAATGTCTGTAATCAATGATGAGAGTTTTTTAAGTATCAAGACCAGATTTTCACTACCTGCTTTTTAAAGAAAAAATGCATCGTAGGACAAGAATTTGAAGTTTCAGTTTTTGAAAGATTTGAAGATTCAGTTTTTGAGCAAAATGACTTTAATCATTTGTGCATGTTAGGTTGTATGTTTCCTGAGAGGAGAGTGTGTGTCACTGGTTTGTACTGGCTTTACCATAAAGGAAGCTTTCTTATTTATTTTCGTACAGGAAAACTGTTGCTGCTTCTCTTCTGATGCTTTGGATCTTACAGTACTTTTGCTAGTGCTCTTGTTGTAGCTACTTGGTAGCCAGTAATTACTTAGGAAACTGCTTTCCCTACCAGGGGTGTGCACTCCATTATCCAATAACGAAAAACCTGTATTTTTTTTGTTTGCACCCTGATGGGGCATCAGACTGACAGGAGTGACACTGAAATGACTGCAGATTGAAATGACTGTATGCAAACACTCGGCATCCTCCCCAGGAAAGCATCCCGTGCCTTGCTGCAGCTGCATTCCTGCCATGTAACTGCCTCCACCACAGACGATTTGGCCAAGGTCTTCCCACCTGTGGAAGTGTGCTTAACCAAAGCATTCAGGATCAGGAGCTTACCTGAAAAAAACACGAGCTATGAAAACAGAAAGGATTATTTTTTATTTTTTTTTTTATAGCTCTTGAGGTTGGAACTTCTGTGATGTTTGGGTTGTGTGAATTTCCCCCATCCCTCAAATTAAGCTTAGAGACTTTCTCTTTCCTTTGAAGTTAAAAGATGAGAATCTCGCCTAGATCTGTGACTCCCAGGACTGGGATGTGGGAAGCAGCAGCAAAACTATGATTCACCCTGGGCTTTGCTGAAATTGGCAGCGCTGCGGAAGGCAGGAGGGAGTCGATGCACATGCACGGTGCTTCCCCCACACACACAGAGCAGCAGCCTCCTTGCTGCATGCTACCTTGCCTCGCCTCCCCATAGTTTCCCACTTGCACTACCCTGGGAAGCTGTGCTTGGAGCTGCTGCAAGGCTGTGGAAAATGTTCGATGAGGTTAGAGATATTTCCTCATGGGCGAGCATGTGGCTCTGACTAACAGTGTCCATCACCTGAGAAGACAGCAGTCATGGAGAGGCTGTGGGATGAGGAGAGAAGGTAGGAAGGAGGCCAACCTCCCCGCCAGGAGACGGCAGGCCCAGCTCGACAGGCAGAACCTGTAGGACAGCCACAGAGGAACCTCTGCTGAAGACATGCAAAGGCAACAGCCCTCTGAGCTCAAAGCTGGCTGGCGGTGCCTGAAGGATGAGCGTCTGGCCAGCAGACCTGCTGCTGGCGGCGAGGAGAGCATTTCGGGCCACATCCAGAGCAGGGGGGGTGTGTTGGTGAAGGAGCGAGCGTATCTCCTCACCTCAGCTGCGAGGCACTGATGGCGCTTTTCCATCAGGATGCTTCGTTTTCTCTCTGTCCTTGCTGCTCTATCACCGAAACATTTTCTTTTTGCCCTGGCTTGGAGTAGCTTTCTGCAGTAAGCTGTGAAGGTGAAGGTTTCCAATGGAAGAGGAGGGAGAAAAAAAAAAAAAAAAGGAAGCATTGAAAGCCAAGCAGCAGGCAACAGCATTGCCAAGAGGGCCTAGCATTAAAAATTTGTAAAGGAAATCAGGTTCCCTGGAATTAGGGTGGAAATACATCTCCATTTAATTTCAACAGGCTGCCCTAACAAATTGTAATGTCTAGTTGGCTGGCAATGTAGAAACAACCCATGAACTAAAAGAAAAGTTTACTTCGGAAGACAGCTCTTTTAAATTATTTACCTTGGCTTGGTCCTCTCCTGAATTGGGGAGAACATAACAGTGTTTTCCTCTCTTGATCCCTGTCTTGGCTGGTTGCTGAAATGCTTTTGGATATAATGAAACTTTCTTAGTACAGTAGAGAACTTCCGTCATAGCAAAAGTGATTGCCAAACTTAAATATATATATGTATTTAATATATAATATATATTTATTTTCACTGCATGAATAGAGAAAAATTTGTCTGAATACAGTAATGAACTTCCTGTGATCTTGGATGCCACATCCCTTCTGCACTGGGGCAATGACTTTTCCACATGTTATGAAGTGTTTTGAGTTTTTTTTGGTGACATAATTCAGACAAATATTCCAACTGCTCTGTTCTCCTCACCCCGCTGTGGAGCTTTTTTTTTTTTTTTTTTTTTTTCCCTGTGTTGAAAACTACCAAAGTCTTCAGGCATCTTTTTCCCACACACAGTGAAAATAAAGCACCACTTACAAAGAGAGAGAGAGTGGGGAAAATAAGACAGCACCTCGCCCCCGCAAACAGATTTCCCCCTGAAGAAGAGTTTGTTTGAAAACCAAAGCTTTTTTTTTGAAGTACAACTTGAATAGGGATCCAGGAAAAGACTCTGCTCCCACCACTTTCTCCTCATCAATGCCCTGGATTGTTGAGAAGGAAACTTTATTTTCTGGCTTTTCTTGAGAACAGAAAGAAAAGGTGCCTTGTAACAGCCACACCTGAGGGCAGCTCCCATTGAACACCCGGGAGGGGGGCTGCAGGCAGTCCCAGGGGCTCCAGATACTCGCAATGATCCCTAAAGCAGCCAGAATCTGGGAGCCATAAAGGAGCTGTTCAGTCTGTTTGCTTAGTTGTTTTACATAGATCTAGAAAGCAGCACTTTTTTTTTTTTTTTTTTTTAAAAAAAAAAAAAAAGCATGCACAATTCTAGCTGAACAACTAAACTGCATTTTAATTTTAAGATTACCCATTCACTACTGAATGTAGCTGAGATGTGATTTCATTTGCTCTTTTGATTATTTTTCAGTGATCTTCAGAGCTGTCAGTCTGTTACCTTTTGCTGGCCCTAAACCAAACAGAGTAACTCGGGACCCTGTAACAGAGCAGCCCCTTATAAAAGAAGGTCAGCAGAGTGCCGTGCTGGAACAACAGCCTTGCACCAAGGCGTCTTTTGTTCAGCAGAGAAGTATTAACTACACTGAGAGTTCCTGAAAGTGGGTGGTTTCTCCTACCAAGCTCAGTAACGCTTTGTCGTAATGAAAAAACAATACTGTCTGCAAGTGAAGATTTAAAGCGTCTCCTAGCATGTGTTTGTCTAGGCCTGGGAAAAGGTGCCATTGGATGAGAGGAGCAAATCCTGCTGTGGCCGTGCTCATGGTTGAAGGAAATGCTTTAAGTGCCAGCAACTGCCAAGATGTCTTTCATGAAGCTACTTTTAATTTATTTTTAGAGTTGATTAATAGTTGCTGCAATATTTGCCTTGCACATTTTTAATGGAATGCTTTAAAATATTGTTTAATATGTGATCCCTTCTGTGTAATTGTGCTCTCATATAATGTCTTTGGTGAGAATGAACTAGCACAGTTTTACCCAGAATTGTTTGGAAGACACCAGTGTGAAAAGTAGAGATGACTCACAATGCCTTGGAGGAAGAAGAGCTAGCAATTAACCACAGAGCATGGTATTATCTTTGTGCCAAAGCTGGCTGAGAAAGCTGGTGTGTTTTCCACTTCGGTATTTCATGAAACAAAGTGCTGCAGAGAAGTATTGGCTCTTTAAGCAATCTTGATAATCTTGTCAACCTGATGGGTTTAGAACAGGTAGTACGGGAGGCATGTGAATCAAAAGAAGGTGGTGGTTCCCATCTAGAAACCATTGTTATTTTTATTTGATGAATAAATGCATATGAAACATGCTCCTTATTTGTCAGTGGACTCCTCCAGATGAGTAAAATTGGTTGCATAACAAGAATGTGGTATGTGATAGAGCGTGTGATTAGATAATATTTCTGCATACATTTCTTTTGTATGTAATCTCATGTGTCTGTACTCGTATTTCTTTAGGAATATCTATATGGGCATCTGTTTCTACTACTGGTAGCTTGCCAGATGACTGTAAATAAGGAATCCTTACTGCAAGTTAATGATAAGTATCTGTTACTTCTCAGTGTCCTTTGTTTTCTGTGCGAGTTTAGTTCAGTCGGGTTCATGTTGATGAAGGTGGCTCAACTTTACAGTCGCAACTAGGTGAAAAATACACCAATTAAATCCTCATTTTGATTTCTTTACAATAAAAATCCATCCTTTACGACATACATTGAATCTTTTCCTTTGTGATGTGCTTTATTTAAATTAGCTTGATGTTTCCTTTTAAGTTTAATGGTCTTTACTTTTGCTCCCACAGAGAGGACAGTACGAAAGGAGTTGGCTTCCATGTTGGATCCTTCTCCTCTTCTTCACCTCCTGATAAAGACATACAAATACATTGCTGTTGTAGTGCACTGCTCTGGCCTGGGCTGGTTCTCATGCGTGCTCATGGGATGCAGCATGCTCTGCTGCAGCACCTCTTCCTGTGTAAGCATGCATTCCTTGTTCCTGACGAGCAAAAGGTGAAATACCTCATGAAATACTGGAATTGGCACGTGGGCTGCCAGCTGTGCTAATTGCTTTACCTCATTTACTAGAAAAGAATGCAGAGGTAGGAACAGTATTTTGTCATTGGCCATATGAGAAGTCATGCCAAAGGAGGTGTCTGGGGGTGAACGATGCATCAGGATTTCCAAGGCACCTAAAGAGGAAGGTTTTGAAGAAGTTGTGTGATGAGGAGCCTGCCGTGGCTTTCAGGTTAGTGGGATATTGCAAGCAGATTGTACTGTGGGCAGGAAAAAGCCCTCAGTGAACCCTAAGCCTGTAATTCAGTCTGCTGGTTAATACTGACATGTCAGGGAGACTTCATTTGAAAATGAGTATCAAGGTGTGCATCTTTGCCTTGATGAAACTGCCTGAAATTGAGCAGTGGTTGGAATTAGCTTCTGGAAGTCAGGAAGTCTGCTTTCTGCATGGTTTCTTTCCTCCCCAGGAGAAGCTGATTTGGAGTGTTAGTATTGTGGGAGACATCTACTGTGCTCTCAACAGATTAGTATCTGATGAACAAACATTTTGTACACCTGTAATTTCAATAATATATGATTGCTCTTTCACTTTCTACCCCTCCCACCCCATATTTCACTAAGTAAGTGCTGTGCCAGAAGATGTGCTTTCTTCAGATATGTAAATAAGATGCTATGGTACAAACTACATTGCAAATCCATGATTTGGTTGTCTCTGTGCTGAGCAACAGGCAACAATTTCAAAATTGACACTCACAGCTTTTTAACCCCAACTAAACAGCTGTTCTCTTGAGGCTGATTATTTCACATGCCAGTGGTTGAGCGGCAGCTTAACATTGTTCCTGCTGCTAGCATGAATGTCCTGATTTATCCTGTGTGCTCTTCTACTCAGGATAATTTGGGGTTTTCGTTTTCCCTTCTGTCCTCACCTTGTTTTGGCAGCTGGTGAATAGGAACTCTCTCTGGCTGTGTGTTTTCCGTACTGCCCACTTGGAGCCACCTCTGTGAGTGGCTTTGCCAACCGTTATTTTATGTTCTTGGGCCTTGTTCCCCCTGGAAACTGTCACTGGTAGGGAAAAATATTAAAGTGTTTCAGGTTTGCAAAGGAGAATCCAAGTTGGTTTCAGGCCTGGATACAGCAGAAGGGGAAATAGCAGGGGGGAATTTTTCTCATTTGTCACAGTTGGTGCTCCTGCTGAATATATGGACGTGTACATACGGAGTGAGCACACACAGAATACATACTCCACATAGAGAGAGCATGTACACATACATAGGCCATATGTTATTTTAGAAGTTTTCTTTTCTCGTGCATTTTTATCAGGCTTTTAACAGGACTGTTTTAATTGGGATTAAATGGAACGATGTAGGGCAGTAACTGAGACACAAACTCCATGTTTTCCTCCTCACTCTCTGCATGTCAGCAACATTCCTTGCGCTCATCCTCCGCCTAGAATTGAGTCTCTTTTAACCTAGAGCCTGTTGTGGGGAAGAGAAGGGATTGCAGCATTCCTCCGGGCGTGGCAGGGCTGGGTTGCATTTACAAATTCTCTCCAGAGTTGCAACACTTCCTCAGCGCTTACCAGACTAAGCAGGCATGCAAACGTACAGCTGCACTGAAACAGCACAGCAGTCATCCTGTACCTGGGCGCACACATGCAAAAGTGACCCTTCTGTATGCCTTCTGAAGTCTGATATTATTTATGCATTGTTTACAGAAATAATTCATTCCTAGCTTGCTTCCTAGAAAAGAAATAAGTACAATGCCAGTAAGATCAAGTAATTTCACTGTTTTGGCTGTGAATTAATTTTGAAATATGTTTTAAAGAGACAGGACATGAGACAAAAAGATATGTGCAAACAGCACACATATTATAGGAAGGAATTGTTTCCTTTGTTTTGCATGGCAAACATGAGACCTGGTTATAATGTGTATATACATGTAAACTGCTTTTTCAGTGTTGGAGTGCTCAAATCTGCCCATGCATCTCACTGGGTTCTGAAGTTCCTTTTTTTGCACTTGATTATTGCAAATAACTAATAACATTTATTAAAGCGTGTATTTTGTAAACCAAAGGGTGTTTAAAGTTATAAACAGGAGGAAAAAAAATAAAAAAATCCACTCTTTGCATTTATGGGTCTAGTAAATAAGCTGAAGAATGACAATTTCTGAGATCACCGATGATTTTTCTCTGCCTCTTCCTTAACCACTCTCTCCTTTTTGTGTGTGTGTGTGGTTCTGTTATCTATAAAAACATTCAGATTAGTGTGTTAATTAGTTTATGTTAACCAGCAGAGGGCTTTCCTACCTCAAAGCAAACAGGCGTATCTTCACTCCAGTTTCCCTGGTATCCCTTTAACAGAGAAGTGGGAAATAAAGACATTTATTTAGTCGTCTAGGGTACTGTCCTGCTAGCAGAAAGGTCCTCAATTGTATGTGAATAAATGTTTCTTATACAGTTTGTTTTTTACTGGCTTTTAGTTGCTTTTAACAAGGCTGTCAGCATATCCACAAGAAGCTTGGATGACCTAGTAAAAGTTTCTTGTGCTTCACCAAAATCTCTTATTTCTAAATTCCTCATGTAACTGGTGTGCTGCAAGGCTTCATGTACATATTGAGGTCTTAAGTGTTTTGAGCCCCTTTTTAGTATGAAAACAGCATATGCTGAGTAAACCAGCATTCACAGTTCAGGAGGGCTAAGAGGACAAGAGGAGAGGAATACAGGTGAAGCAGTAAAGGGTTTTACGAAAGGTAAGAGGAGCCTGCCAAGAAGCAGAGGGTGGTTTTGTTCAGAGCATTCTTGGTGTCAGTGGGGTCAGCAGCCTTGGGATTGGGTCAGGGTCAGTGTGGTCCTGCAGCACCCACACGCCCCAGTGCTGGCTGGCTGCTGTAGCACCTCTGAGGCTCCTTCTCTGGCCCATGCAGGTGGCTTTTTGTGCTGAACTGTTGCTGATAACCTCTTGTGATTAAATGAGTGGTAGGGTAAAAATAAAAGCTCTTCTTCAGGGAGAACACTTATTCCCTCCTCTAAAATTCCATATTTAAGATAATTAATCTTCATGGACCATCAACACTTGGGATTTATTGGCTAACAGCTGCAAGCAGAGGATTTACCTGGCCAGACCTTGGCTTCAGAGAAGTGGTGGAGAGATTTTTTGCTGTTTTATTTTTTAAAGAGATTTCACATTATAAAATCACAGCTCAGAACTACTAGGCTGGCATCGAGTCAGCGGCTGCAGGCAGAGCGGGAGCTTTCGGTTGAGCAGTCTTAACGAGGAGTCACACCTGAGTCAAAAAAAAAAAAAACAAACAAAATACACCACTAAAATAGTTCATTACATTTTAAGCTGAGAGATCGTAACAGCTTTGTGTGAGTGAATTGCTGAAAGCTAAGTCACCAGTGTCTCACCTTCCCCGCGTGGCTCCTGCCGCCCCTCGCTAATCCAGGCTAATAACGCTGCGCCAGCGCCTCCTGCTTTGTTCCTTGGCGTCCTGTTTGTTCGCAGGGCTTCCCAGGGCGCTTCTTCGGGAGGATTAAAAGCGCATTTTTTATTTTTCAGGAGGAAGAGCCTTTTTTCTGCCGGGCTCCGTCCTCCTCCTCCCTGGGAGGGCGCAGGGCGGCAGCAAAACCGTGCCTTGCTGCACGCTGCCGCCTGGCGGCTCCCCGGCCTCGGGGCCGGGGGATGTGGTGGTTTCTAGCCCTGACCCGCGTAGTGCTGCGGGGTTTTGGGGTGTGTGGGTGTGGGTTTGGGGCGTGGGTGTGGGTTTTGGGGGGGTTGGCTGTGCCCCCAGCTCATCAGCATCCTGTTAGTGGTTTCCTTAGGTGAAACCTTGGTGTTCTGGGAGGAAAAGTGTTTTGTTATTTTGCTAATAGCTGCAACCTGCTTTATTTCAAAAATTGTTGCTGGCTGCCGTGACATAAACCTGCCTGAAACATAAAGCTGCCCGAGCCCTTTCCCTCGGTGCTGCTGGGAATGCCAGCATCCTTCCCCTGAGGGAGCCCAGCGTGGGCCAGGGGTGGTCTCCTGCAGTCAGTGGTTGCCTGACTCCCTCCAAATTCACAGGGGGTTTCCTCTGAAATTTTGGTTGCACATCCATCCTGGAACTATGCTGATGGACAAAACCCAAATATCATGACTGTGTTTGTGTCTGGTGGGCAATTTGGTCAGCCGAGCAGGTCCTGGTGTAGGAGAGCTTGGTGAAGGCTGATTTCTAGAAACCGCCCCCTGCTTTGAGGGAACTTCCTTACTGAGGCAGGTACACCTCTTGTCAGAGGGAAAAGAACTGCCTGCCGTGACTCAGTGACCCCTTCCAGGGGTACAGAAGTGGAAAGGAGGGAGGCTGGTGACAGGTCCTTTGTGAGGAGCTGCCCGAAGCCTGTTGCAGTGTCTGTGGCCATCCATGAAGGCTGAGCTGAGGCTGGGAGCCTTGGGATCCCAGCCCGACCACCTTCTCTTTTAGGTGCTCGTTTGTGGTGCATTGTGTATTTTTAAGCTTAAAACACTTTTTAAAAAGGATAAAATTGGCACCAAAATAATTGAAAATTTAATGTGTAATTTGGGCCTCCCAAGGCTCTGTAATGGCTGTGATACAATTAACAGGCAGTGCTTTCTGTGCAGGGCAGGGCCTACTGAAGTAGGTTATGAGGCTGGTCGCCAGGAGACTTAGTTACTTTTCTTAGCTTTGGTGCTTATCCTTTCTGCAATCTGGGGCAAATGATCTCATTTTTGTTCTTTTTTTTTTTTTTTTTTTCCCCTTCATTATTATTTTTTTTCTTCTCTGTGGTCCATTCAGCTTGGAAGGGAAAGAGTTTCTGGCTATCTGCTTCGTACAAAAAGGGATACCATATTACCCGTATTATTTCAGGCCCTGTTGTAATGCCAAAATGTGCTTTGTCTCAGCCTTGCCATAAATAATCACTTAGGAATATGGATTACTGTGTGGTTTTGCTATCTGAGCGTGTTACAGGGTCCCTGTAAGAACAGACGTGCTTTAGATGAAGACCTCAGATGAAGGCCAGGTCCACAAGCTTCCTGTAGCTACTGAATTTCCCCGTGTCTCTGCCTGGAGATGGTCAGCAGTGCTGGGGAGGTGACCATGCGTGGATGATCTGATGGTGCTGGGGGCTCTTTCGGGTGCAGAGAGTCCCTCAAGGCACCCTACGCCCTGCACCCGCCCCAGTGAGAGCTGTGGGGTGAGCGGTTGAGTCTACAGGCGGGATGCTTTCAATGGGCTTTTGACTGTGCTTAATCCAAAAGGCTTCATCACGGGCTGGTGATGAGTTGTTATCACCTGAAGGAAAATACCTGGGAAGCCTCAGTGGGAGGTGTCCTCTCGGTTGCTGGAGCAGTCTCTACCCTAGGAAGCTGTGCTGGTGAATCACTGCTGTTGCTGTCTGGTTGAGTCATCAAAAATGATAGACTAGGAAATGTACAAATTAAATTAACACATGAATTGTGCCAAAAACCACAGCCCAGCCGAAAACAGAGCATGTCTGTAGGGTTGTTTTTTTTTTTTCTTTCTGTTTTGATGTTTTTTTACACTGAACCGAAACCTTTTCCTTGCAACACTTTTTGTTTGCCTGGCCTGAGGGAAACACAGTGTCTGTGAGCTACATATATGTGTTTGCTTAACTTGTAGAGAATTCTTTGAAGAACAAGTTTTTGATAGATGGTGAAAGTCCTGACAGTGTGTGAGGCTACGCATATTTACTCGTTTGTAATAATAATTAAAAAAAAAATAAAAAAACAACAACAACAAACAGCTGGGAGGAGGAGCAATTTAGATTTCTACATCCAGCTCTAGTTTTCCTCTTCTGTGATTACTCCATGGTCTTTACTGAGATTACTGAGATGGGTTTGTATTAAGTGAAGCAAACATAATGCCTTAATCTTGATACGCGTAACCTGGAAAATATGAAGCCTATTTACATGCATGACAACTTCATAAGGGAGAAAATAGGAGGGTAATGATCTAAATTTATTAGATGTGTATCTTGTTTCTGTTAAGGGGCTTTGCAAAGTGTGTTGCAAAATTAAATTGAATCCCCTACAGTGTGTAAGATGCTGAAATTTTCGACTCATTGGCCTTGCATTTGGCTACCGATTAAAGCACGGATTAACCTGTAATTCCATTTGTGTTAACGCCTCTGTGTGTATTGTTTTGCAAATAGTAAATCACAAATTTACTTTGATTCAACTGTGCAACAATGTACACCAATACTTAGCTTCTCATCACCTATGAATAAAAAGCATTTTGTGGTAATGACAGTATCGCAAATAATTTTTCCCTGCAACAAAATATAATAATACCAAACTCTGAACCAAGTGTTGCACCACTTTGTATTTACAGTAACAGTGGAAATGTTATGGTCAATCACCTAAAGCAATGTTTTCTCCCTTGCATCATCGGGTAGTGACTCAGCACCATGATAAAAAGCCAGAGCTCCAGACAGGTCAGGAAAATTCTTAAAATTAAATGGCTGCCAAGACTCTGGGCAGGTCTGTGGGATTTACTCTGGCATTTTGGGTTAGCCTGACATGGTATCCTTCTTGTTGCTTTCTCTAATCTGCTTCTAAGAAGCACAGTGGAGAGGAGATGCCTGTGATCCTGCAGTTCCTGCCAGGGTTTTTATATGTCTGGGTCTGTATAATTTAGGCAGTAATAGCTGTGGTAGTTTACTGGCAATTCCAAATGATGGCTTTTTCTCAAAAGAAACAGTAAGTTGACTTAAAACATGACCTTCAATTTTTACACAAAATCCTGCCTATTTGAACACGGACTGTGATGAAGTGTATATTCCAGTTGTTGAAAGTCTGTCTGGGGGGTTGTCAGCCCACATTCTCAAAATCTTCTTTTAAACAACAAAAGGTCTAAAGTATACAAACAAAACAATCCCCTCCCCAAAACCCTGCCCAAGTCTCTTGTCTCTCTCTCAGCAGGAAAACAAAACAAAAAAGCCATAAGAGAGATGTCTTTTTAGGAAGAAAACCTCAAAAAATGAAGTAATCAGCGATGACACGGTGAGAAGAGCAGTTGTTAGCAGTGTGTGTTCCCATTTCCCCACCCGCACAGTCCCACTGCACTGCCACTTCGGGGAGTGCTGGAAGGCCACTGTACGTACATATACATTACCTCGCCAGGCGAGCTCAATTTAAATGCAGCCTATTAAATTATTTACAGAAGACAGTTGGCCAACCCATTGTATTGTGCTGGAGGAGCCAAAGGTCACTTTGGTGTGTGTGGTTGATTCATAGGGAAATCTGATACAGTACTTAGCTCTTTGCCTCCCAGTCAGTGGCTTAAACCTTACGCTCATTATGAGTCAGAAACCAGAACTCTCAGAAAAAGCCCAAGTCTGTGTTTTTGAGGGTTTTTGAAGAGGCCGTGCAGCAGGATCCAGAGGGCCACCAGAGCATCTGCCAGGGGATCGGGGCGTGTTCGGCCGTAGCAAAAACCTGGCTGACAGTGTGATAGCTGAAACTCTCTACCCTTGTTTTCTTAAGGTTCCAGTTCTTGTGCTAACATCTTCATCAGCCATTAGGAAATTAAGGCATTAATGTTTATTCTTCAGATAGGTAACACCTTTTATTTTTTTTTCCTGGTTCCTGGATGCCAGCTTCTCCTGCAAGATTCACTGAACTGGTTTTATTGGGTGCCCGATACATTCAGGTCTATTGCCACAAGATACAAACTTGTGGGTTTCTTGGTGAAAAATCCTGTCAAAGCACATGGTTTCGGGGTGCCCATGTGCTGTGTATTGCCAGCTTCTGTCAGCTTTAAAACACTGCCTGGCCCCTGCCAGGCTTGCTCCCTCCGGGAAGCAGTGGAGGTGCTGGGCAGGGCGAGGCATCGCGGCAGCTGCTGGTGGGGTCTGGCTTTAAAGCCAGATGCTGCTTTAAAGAGGAGGTGGGAGACCAGAGCACAGCTGGGAAACCTGTATTGTGAGCAGCAATCACACCAGTGGGAGTCTGGGCTCTGACAGCGTCTCCTCATGCATGGTTTTTGTTTGTGTCTATGCACTTGTCTTTTGTTTCTTTTTCCTAGTGTTACCGCTAGGAACAGGGGCACAAATGTTTTCAGCGCACTCCATTCAGGATGCTTGTGGAGTTTACAAGCCCAGAGTGTTATTTTTCCTCTCCCCGAGTCCACAGAGGCGCACAAGTGCTTTTCTATTTCTGCGTGCCGGGTTCAGAAGTTTGCACTGCTGGCTGAGGAAAGGAGGAGTTTTGCTCCTGCGGTCGTGCTTTTAGGAGAGCGAGCCGATCGTATTTCACTCTAATCCTAAGCGATAGCCACGCAGCCTCGTCTGCTGTTCGGAGAGCCTCCCCGGAGCTCCCCGGCCGGGCTTGTCCTCCAGGGAGATCAGGGCAGCCGGAATTAGGAGTCGGAAGCGTGGTGGGTCTGCGAGCCCCCCCGAGCTGAGCCGTGCTCCGGTGGGATCCCTGCCCGCCCGTGGGGTGTTTCCAACACACCGGGGCCGGGGGCTGGATTGTGCCTGGTCCTCTGAGCGATGCCAGGGAGAAGAGCGGAGCTGCAGTTTGTGCTGTTGAGTGGAGAATGGGGGAAACACGTGCCTCGGTGCTGTCTTCTGCTCCGCCGTTACACGCTTGCCTGAGCCGCTGCAAGGTGCCACTTTCTGCTGCTTTTCTCCCCTTTGTTTTCTTTGGCAGCTTACGAAGCGCCGTATCAAAGCAGCTTCAGGGGAGCTGTGCTGGCAGGGCGACCTGCCTCCGTACTGCTGCTGATCTCAGCGCGGCGAGGAGAAACCTGGACGGAAGCCGCTTTGAAATTGTTTAGCCTCCCACAAAAAGCACGGGGAGAGGGGACGGGAACAGCTTCAGAAAGATCAGTTTGGAGCTGAGGCCAGTAGCGGGCTTGAAAGAAAATGAAAAAGGAGTGTGTTTCCAGATCCTTCAAACTCAAACAAAACACAGGCTCCCTCTCGCGTGCCGTAAGCTGGATAAATTTCTCCTCCTTGTCAAGGCAGACAAAGAGATTGTTTCGCAGCGATGGTGAGCTCTCCTCCATGTGCGTGCAGCAGGTAGACGAGGATGACGAGAACTGGACCTACAGAAGCCAGCACAGAAAAGGTGACTCGCTTTTTCTTTCCCCCCCGTGGGCACTGCTGCCTGCCAGCCGGTGCTGGGTCAGTGCCCGTGTCCAGGTCCTGCCGGGATCCCGGAGCTGCTTGCTTGGGAGCTGCAAGAGGGGTGGGAGGAGGAGGATGAGGAGGGCAGCACGAAACCAAGACATAGCACTGCCTTGCCAAGTTTTTCTCGGGTTAAAACTCTGGAAGCTTATGGTAATCAGCTGGAAAAACCTTTAATTTCCTACATGGGAGACATAAGGGTACTGGCTGTGGGGGTAAGGTGGGGTTGTGCTTCTTGGAGCTGGTAGTGGCTAGTGGCAGATCTTTTGGGCAGGTGCTGCAGGAAGCCCTCCTCTCCCTCTGTGGTACCAAGAGCTGTTTAAGACTCCTCTTCTAATACACTGGGTGGCTTTTTGGATGATTGCTTTGTGGTCCTGCTGGAAAATTTGAAGCGTGTTTTGTTTCATGAGAGCTGATTGAGCAGAGGTCCCGCATGCAAAGTCAAAGTGATGATGGGCCGGTAACGGGAGCTGCTTCACAGAGAGGAGGAGAGACGGTGGGCAGCTCCCAAGGAACTCCCGCAAGGCTCAGCATGGAGTGTAGCTTACAGGGAACGTCAAACAGCCGCTGCTGTGTTTATTTGGATTTTTTGGAGTAGGGTTTGTCAAGCACGCCTCACATTTGCCATAAATCACAATAAATTTCTGAACTTTGCTCCTCTGCGATGGTGAGTTATTGCTACCAGGGCGCTTACTGGCTGGCAGAGAGCAGCGTGCGTGTGTGGGTGTTTAAAAATACTTCATTATAAGCAACTTGTTCACAATTTCTCTAGTGCTGCCACAGCACTGGGTTGCTAATGGGAAGTGTGAGGCGGGCTCGATTCTGCCATAGGGTCACTTTTGTGAGGGCAGGCAGGCTCTCCAAGGACATTTGAACTTCAAAGCGGTTTTTATTTCTTTTCACTTCTGGGAGCAGTTAGGAGCTTTGTGACCAGAATTTCAGTTCTGAGTCAGAATAAATTGTGGCTTCAGTAAACGGTTTGGAGCAGGAACACTAACACAGGATGTATACACTTGTGCTTTGCTCTCAGTACACTAGGAGACGATTTTAAGCTGTGCTTTGAAGATCGCTTTTTAACCCTTTTCACTGCTGGAAAAAAACAAAAACAAAAACAAACAACACCTGCAGTAGGAGCTTTTATTTGCAACTGGTGGCTGATTTTTTACTTTTAATTGTTGGCATGTTTGTGTTGTACAGCACCATCAGCTCTGCACCCAGTGTGTTTGGGAGCTGACAAGCTGCGGATCAGTCCTGCTGCATAACTCCCAGAAAGTTTCTCATTCCTTAGCTAGCACTCACACCGCAAGGCAGAGATGGGAAGGGAAGCTTTACTGGTGGATTAATGGTGTATTAATTTTTCTGAGAGCGTTATTGTATGTGTGATTTGCATAAAGAAGCCATTGTGCAGGCTGGAGGGGGAGGGCAGAATTCCTTCCGTAATTGGGCAGCCAGCTACGAGAGCCTCCCTGCCTGCTCCTGGTGGGATGACAGTGTGTCGTGTTTGAAAGGAAGGTGGAGGGAGGTATAGATCAGGTGGAGTTCGTTTCCCCCGCACAGGGATATAGCATGCAATGTGGCTTGGCTTGTAAAGTCTGTCCAGATCGTAAATCCAACTGCGTGCTTCTGTCTGACCGGGGTTCTCTGCATGGAAGGAGCTGATAAACTGGCAGGGGATGCCAGGGCTGAGGGGAGCTTGGGTTATATTCTGGCAGGAAAAACTTATTAAAACTACAAGCGTTTCGCCCAGTGTGCTGCAAGTCAGGCTTGTGCAATGTCAGAATGGTTTGGGTACCAGTACCTGGCTGAGTCGTCATCTTGGTTCTGTGTTCAAGGGCAAACAATGTGTGATAAATGAATACTTGTGTTCGCAAATAAGCTTGCTCCATTGGACCGTTGCATCACTGCTTGCCAGCCTTTGTAAAAATGAGGGCTCAAAACAGCATTGTCTTTAGCGCTTGAGTTAATCTACATGGTTTAAGATTAAAGCAGACTGGAAAGAAGCAAAAAGCAAAAAGCTGTGAGGATGAATAGTGCTGTATAGAAAATCTGATTGTTTATGTTAAGTTAGCTGAAAAACTATTAACATTTCATTTATCAGATTAAATTTACTTCCAGTTCTTCCTCGGGTAAGTTGATGAAGCCTGACAAATCACAGGTTCACCTTTTACCTTTTCCTTTAGCTAACTGTACGTGTAAAGGAAGGAGCGTTAATAGGAATTGGAATTAAATGAATTGTTGTTCTTTCTGAGCTGTTTCTCTTCCTGTCTTTTTAAACCTCTTATTCTTCTGCTGCTTCATTGCTCTTCCCGTCTCATGTTGCATTCCCACGAGGCTGCTAGGTGACAAGCACAAGGCAGCATGTGTTGCTTGGTATTTCACCAGCAAAATGGCTAATCTGCATTGGCTGCAAACTGGGACTTGCAAACAGTAGCCAGCAGCGAGATTGGTTGGATCTGTCAGTTTAAAACGAGTGAGAGAAACAAAAAGTAAATGCTAACTACCGACACAGGGCACATCCTGACCTCCTACTCAGGCCGAACTCTGTTTGTGTGGCAGAAAAGCCAGGTTCTGATGCCTCACTCTTCGCTTTTGAAACCCACACAACAGCGCAGTGGAACCGGTAGCAGCAATTAGACCGCATCTGATAACGCAGTTACTGAAAGGGACGGTGAAAGGTGATAGTAAAATAAAGGTTTGTTGTTTGAACAGTTTATCGCCGATCCCTCTTTCTCTCCAGTGGACTTCTGAAATGAGAGCAAACTGCTACTCCTGTGTTTCTCTTCTTTAGCCTCATTTTTTAGGTCCAACCTCTTACCTTTTGGAGTAGTAGAATATTTAGTTATGCTGGGGTGTGTGTGCGCGGATGGGGTGAAATGTCACGCCTCACATTTCTTAGTTTTTAGTTGAAAAAACAAAGGACCTTGAGAAATGTAAGTTGCTTACAACAGTCAAGTGTGATTTTTCCTGCTGAGGACAATACATTCAGCGTGGCCGGGGCCGGTTTGCACTCAGCCAGCTGGTTACAGACCCACACGCTGCTCTGACAGCCAGGAGAGAGATGTCGGTGAGGCGAGGTGCGGAGGTGCCTGAGCCTGGGGGCGTTGTGGCTGTGACCCTCCTCTGGTGGGAGTCTCTGGGGTGGCAGACACCGACCCTCTCAGTGATGTAGCTGCTCGCTGCCACTTCTGTGAGCACTCGGTAACTTCTCTCTGTGAGGGATAAAGACCTGTTTTCCCTCACAGAAGATACCTGTGCTGTTACTCCTTCTGCTAGCACTTCGGAGAGGTAGGTGTAGGAAGAGGCCCAGCGGTAAAGATGGGCCCAGCAGTGTGTTGCTCCTGCCCCCAAGTACCTCAGACTAGCTCACAGCATTTTTTTTTTCCTGTAAAAAGTACATTATCGAAAAACACTGATGGAATTGTTCTTTGAAACTGGAGAGAAGGTACTCGAGTACATGAAGAAGTGTTTCTGATGTAAGGAAGTATACAAAAGTCATTCATGTGGAGTTTTTTTTTTTCCCCAGACCCATTTGCTGTATGACATAGCAAGTTAACTTCAAACAGAGATAACACCTGAGTCATGTATTTACCTCCACTTGGCAGAAAATGAGTCACATTTCAGCATCAGAGCGCCTTCCCCAGTTTGGCAGAGTTTGGATGTCTTTCCCTCCTCCCTTTGGCTGGGGCAGGAGATCTGTGAATGGCACTGCCCTTGCCCCAGTCCCATGGGGATATGTTTCTCTGGAGCCCAAAATACCCTCAGACCTTGTTTCTCATGTGATTTCCTTCGGATTGCGATCTCTGGTCAAGTGTTTTTGAAGTCCAGTAGCTGTTAGGGCTGCCACAGGCGGCAGTGGGTGGAAAGGAGACTTTCACCCATGTGTGCCTATTCCAGCCCTCTCCCCCACCTCCCGTCTCTCCTCATTTCTCTGTTTTTTCACCCACTGCTTCACTTGGTCGCTTTCCAGCCTTTCTGCACCATGAGAAAGTCAAAAGACTTGGCTGCTTTTTACAGCAGGCTGTTCTACCTGAAAAACCTCTTTGGACTCATTAGTCAGAGAAATCTCATTTCTCCTGTAACTGGGCTTTTTAAAGAAAATCCAAACAGAGTTCAAAAGGTGGCAGCCACTGGCAGTTTGCTGTCTGCTGGCCAAGTCTTAACATCAAAGTGTTCGGAGTGCCCTTTTTTTTTTTTTTCCAAAACCAGTCTAAACTTCAAACTTTCTTTTAATGCTAAAATTTCTTTAAATTCATGAGTAACTCCTTGTGCGTTCAGCCCTTGGTGCCACTGTGGCGTGTCTGATAAGAGGGAATTCTGACATCCTGATGACAGCTCTTACCTTAGAAATACCCAAACTGTAAGTTAGCTTCCTAACCATCCCCTGCGTTGTGTTGCCTGGGAATGTCACAGTTATCGGGGAATTAAATTTCCATAAATGTAACAATGACTTTCTTCTAACCCAGCAGCAATATTGGTGCTGCCTTGTTATGCCAGTAAGAATTATGTTCTTTAGCTGCGTCTGTGTCATCTGTGGTTGGTTTAGACACATGGTACTATCAAATAAGTTTGATAATATTGCATACATTTTCCTTAGAATTCCAGAGGCACAATCAAGACTCTAGGCTCTGAATTTTTATAACACTGACGAGTTTACATTTTCAGTGCTTCCCGTAGTTTCAGGATTTACAGCTCTGACATCGACTAACTTCAGCACAGAGCTTGCTTTTGAGAGCATCAGGATGGTCTTTTTCTAAAGTCCACATTAATTTTAAAATGTTGTTTTTAAATCGTGAACACAGTTCTTATGTATTCCAGTTTGGCTGAGGTGATTTTGTGGAAAATCACGTTTTCCTTAGCGATGAGATGCAAGAGTAACAAGAACTGGTAAGTCTCTGCAAGCAGGACTACTGAATCCATACTTCTCTAATATAAATTTATTTAACAGAGCTTTTTTTCTGCATGCTTTTTGCACAAGATTTGTGTTCAAGGGGGAGAAAATGTGTCAGTTAATGCATAGATAAAGGTCTGTAAGCCTAAGGGAGCTGCTGGCGTTTGTAGGTGCAGGAATATGTGGTGGCTTATAGCGGGGGGGGGGGGGGCATGTGTCTGTGAAAATAGTTCTTCAAGCTTTGGGAAAGTTCATAAATAATCATTTATGGAAGTCTCAAAAAGCATTTGTGTCAGCGACTGGACTAGCTCCAAAATACATACTGCATGTTTTATATACATTTTTGTGGAAGGCTTTTTTTTTTTTTCTAAAGAAACGGATGTTTTATAGACACACATTTTTTTTGTATGTGTGAGGAAGTGTATAGAAATCTAAAGGTTTAAGTGGACAAAATTAGCAATTTGATATGAAGGCCCCTTTTTGTCTTGTCATACCCATTCCTTTCCAAAGTAAGCTCCGTTTGCAAAGGTAAAATTGGATGTATTTATGTGTTTGCAGCAGTTCTAAGAATTTGACCACGTGGTCAGGTTTGCATCTTAGTATTACCGTGTGGTTGACACCACTGGATGCCATGCGTTTATGGAAGCAGCTCTCAGCTGGGAGCAGAGACACGGCTGCAGTCACTGCAGCTTGTGCTATTTGTCCTCGTGTGACTGTATGGTTGAGCAGCAGAGGGTTGTTTAAAGCTTCAGTGCTGTACAGTGGCAATCAAAACTTTTCGTGCTGGTGGAACAGCTGGAGCTATTTGAAAATACTGCACTTAACTGCAGCTCCAAGTAGCAACTTCTGGATGTTTGCACTTAATTGCAAATTTAATCCAAACTTGTCCTTCTTTCCCGCGTCTTCTGGTAAACATGGCCAAACGTGGGACTCTGAAAGTGGGTTTGCTGAACAAAAATTTGTAAGCTACAGAAACATTAAGTTCAGGTAAGTAAAGTTGATATGTGTCACGGAATCATTGGTTCAGATGTACTTCTCTACTTTTGTTTTATGAAAAAAAATGTAGATTCGTCTGTCATTGCTATTTGTTTCATAAAATCTTCCCAAATTTCAGTCCCTTGCTAGTTTTATTCCACAAATATCTTTTATCCAATAAAATAATTATAATTGCTCTTTGTCATCCAATCAAAACCTTTCAGGTGAAAATTGAAATGAGAAAAAATAGGTGGCTGTGACCTTTATCAGGTACTGCCATCCTTCCCTCTGTGGGCTGGGGTGCTGTGGACCTGTTCCTCTCCAGGACACGGTGAGTGGTGAGCTGCAGCCTCTGTTGAAGCAGGTTTCAGAGCAGACTCTGCAAATACCTGTGGCTGCTTTCGCTGTCTGCGTGCTGTCTGTTCCAAGAGCCGTAACCTCTTACTAACGTAAGTTTATGTTGCTGAAGGGTCTTAATCTCCTAGGAGACTGTGGAATTTTTTTGTTATGATGAAAGAGCTGGGAAGAACACGCTTGCACTGAGTTATTGTAGGGAATCAGCATTTTGGAGCTGTTGTCTCAGTGTGCTTTTGGTAGGTGAAGGGTAGGTAAGGGCTGAAGCTCTGCTGGCTGCGGCTCCCAGGGCAGATCCTAGCTCCTTCTGGGCAGCTCTGTGCTGCTCATTCAGGTGTTTGCTTGCTGACACCTGTTATTATGGAGCCGTATCTTCACCTTTGAAGTGACACTGCCTGCGTTTATCTCCTGAATTTCACTTGCAGAGTAGCTCCACTAAGAGTTTTCTTGGTTGGTCCCTGGAGAAGACCACAATCTTGCGAAATGCAAATCGGGCAAGTTAAGTAACACCTGACTTAAGGCATTTCCGAAGTTAAAAGGACATCACAGCCCAATTTATCCTGCAGTTCAGCTTTACGTGACGTTCAGATTAGCACAGTAGGCAGAGCAGTGCACCTCTCAGAAGAGCGTATCATTTGCTAGCTTCTTTGCAGGGATGAAGAAATGAACAGGGTGCCAAGGTTTTCCTTCTAATTGTATGGGTTTTGAGCTTTAGGAATGGTTTCAAGTTGTGTTTCATGATTCACATACAGCTTTTGTTTTGTTCCCAGGACACCTCTAGTTCTCTCTTAAATCCAGCTAATCCTTAGGCTGAAAAATTTGGGCAAATGCTTCCCTCTCAGGAGAGGGGCAAAACTGATGTCTCCCAACATTCACATTTTTCTCTGAGCTCTCTGTATCGTATAAAGCAGGCTGGATGTTTCCAGGTGTTGTATGCCGTGTTTGAGCTGAGACAATGCACTGTACGCGCTTTCCTACTCCCTGCTAATAAAGTAATAGCATATACAAAAATTGCTGTTTCCATGCAGTTGTTAGCCAGCTGCTCATGGATTGTCCCCTAAAACGGAGGGCGTCTGTCTTTGGAGTGGTCATAGCTCACCATTCTGGCAGGACTTTGTAAATATTATAGCTCCTTTTGTTTTTTTCTTTCCCAGTTTGTATTACAAATGAAAAAAAAGCGAGTTTGAAAGTTAAGAATGTTTTTAATGACTGAAGCTAATGAAATTTGCAAGAGTGTATTTAGTTTCTCGTACAGTATTTGGAACTTCTGAAAAAGGGATTTGACAGCTTGTAATTTAAACTGTGAAATATGTTTATTTCTTGTCTTTTGTCTGCAGAATTTCAATAAAAATAAAGCTAATTAAGCTCTAGATTTTCCATCCAGTCATCCATTCATCTGCTTTTTTTTTTTGCTGACATTTAATTAATTTAATTTATTTACAAGCCTTTTTTTTCCCACTTGTAGCTTGAAAACTCTTGTCTCTTTCTGGTGAATTGAAATGGAAACTGCACTATAACCTCACGTGTAGCTTGCTGCTCCAAAGCCAGAGCTCAAGACAGCTGTTAAAATGCAAGGCTGAGGTGCTTGTGATGTCTGCGCAAGGTGTATTTCCAGTGTGAACATGTACATTGGACACCTAAGAGCGTGGCATATTTTCCATCCCAAAGGGAGGTAATTAATATGTACACCCTCTGCTCCTTCTGGAGCTTCCCTTACATATGGTGAGGCAGCTTCTACTTGGCACTGCACCTTCCTGAAGCAGATGGTTTCCCTGGACATTGAGTCTCCAGGAACTTGCAGTGCACCAAGGGGAGCGGTGAGCTGCGAATTAAATGCGTTTCAGCCAGTGTGTCGTTTGCGGGTGCATCACCCAAAATGAAAAGATGTGAGAACTGAGTAGAAGGCTTCTGACAAAGTTAGGAAAGTGTGTGTGCACTGCTGTGCCTGCGTATTGGGAGGGAGAGGGGGAGGCAGAGATGTGGCTGAATCCCTGAACTCTAAATACTGCAAATCGCTCTCTCGTAGGCAGCTCCCAAGTTGACTGTATTAGTTAAAGAGGGAGCTATAGAAAAAACAGGCTCGTGGATTCAGTCAGTCATGCCTAATTTCAGTGCTTGAAACAGGTACAGAAGCCAATGAATAGTAGAGGCTGTTGCCTTGTAGAAAGTGAAATCTGTTTGTACTTGCTTGCAATTTCCATTGATTCTTTTAAATCTGCTTTCCTCTGTTGTCATCAACAGTGCCAAACAGCTGAGGAGTGAGGGTGCCTGAGTACAGCGTAGTGTATGCTACATGGAAACTTCCATCCAGGGGTTGTTAGCTCAATTTTGTTAACCTGGAATGAGGCATGTGACGCCCTATATGATCAATACAGTGTATTCGTTTCAGAATGGAAGTGAGGTAACTGTGATGTGTGGTGGCAGAACCACGTATGAAATTACACGTTCGACTTGTGGCCAAATCAACCCGCTTTTGCCAAGGGAGAGGCTCACTGTGCTCGGCAGGAACCAGTGCACACATGGCACTGCTCCGTTGCAAGGGCTGTGGCTGGCTGACACGGTGAGCTGAGCCTACACCGAGCGGACTGCAGCTCCTCCACCACCGCTGGTAGGCTGTAATTCAGCTGGGACTGAGTGGAAGGCAGCAAACCCATTAAATTAATCAGGTCAAACGAGAAGTAGCTCATTTCGTTCTCCCTGCCCTGTGCTGACACTTCACACACATGTGCTGGTGCCTCCACAAAGAAGCAGGAGCTTTTCTACCCTGGGGGTAGCCACAGCAAATGCCTGGGAGAAAGCTTGGAAAGAGCTGGAACGGGCAGATGCAGGAGTATTTCCCACTTCAGAGCTGTAATAACCTACAAACTGCTGCTGCATCCCCCCCTGTGCACAGCCCCTGGTGAAGGCTCTGGCCCAGTTTGCAGCCCAAGGACAGTGAGTGTCAAGTGCAAATACTTTTACGTTTGTATTCAAGGACTTGGGTGTCCCAAAAGAGAATGGCTTAAAGTACTGCAGACCTAATAAAGCTTAATTCAGTTCAGAGGACTGTTTGTGGTTCATTTGGTGAGTGTTTTTGACCACGTGAATGAAAATTGCTCCCAGCCAGTTCTGATGGTTTGCCTGCACAGTCGTACTCCCCAGACCAGAAGAGAAACTGGTATTTCTGTTTGTTTCCTCATGTTTGTCCTCTGTGTGACAGCCTTGGGGAGCTTAGGATGATTGTTCTGTGTTTGATTACCTCGTGTCATAATTGTGCCTATTGAGGGGGGCAGCCTGTTCGGCTCTGCTCCTCCTGGAGAGACTGCAGAAGGGTACAGTTGCCTTTGTTGCTCTGACCTCTTAAAGTGCAATTTGCCTTCTAGCCTACGAAGAGGATGATAGCGCAGTAATTCCAGGTGCCCTTCTTGCCACCCTTGGTTTTGATATTCCCAGTACCTCAGAGCATTCTTCAGCAGCCCTGGTGAAATGCCCTGTTGGTCTGAAGGAGCAACCCACGTGAAATCATGGTACCCCGTGGGGTATTGCTGGAGCCATGCACAGATGAGTGGGCAAACGAAGGTGCCTGGGGATTTTTCTTTTTGTTTCATTTTAAAAGCAAATACAATTGACAAAGCTCTGTTGCATCAATTAATCAAAGATAATTTAACACACAAGTTTGAAAAAAATAATTATATATTGTTGTCAATTTTAAAGTAGATCCTTTAACAGCACATTGAAGTAATGGGATTGCCTGTTGTTTTTCCAGGCTTTTTCGTCAGAATTTCTACTCTTGCCTCTCAAAATTTAGGACTGTCAGTTTCAGTACAACTAGTTTTCTCTTTGTTCCTACAGGGAGCCTTTATACATTTTGTCCTCTTTGTTCACCTTCTGTGGCAAATAAATTCCTGAATGAATTTAGAGAAGTTGGTTGCGGATGCCTTTCTTGACCTGCAGCAACTCTTACAAAGATTTTGTCCTTTCCGTGCCCTTGGTCTGAAGAGTAAGGCAAACAAAAGATAAGGCAAACTAATTCATGACTTCATTTTGTTTGTTTTCTTCCTCACTTAAGGCAGAAGATAGCCCTTTCTGAAAATCATTCATTTTATCGGTTTTAATGCCAAACACTTTGCACCTGCAGGAATTCCTGTTTTTTTTTTTGTTTGTTTGTTTTTTTTACAGAAGAACTTTTTGTTTGTAATAGGCAGAAACCACAACACAATTTCATAAATGCTGTCTGTAATATCTAAGTGAAAACTCTGCCAGTATAGCTATAGCCATTATAGGAATAAAAATAAAGCTGTCTTTTAAAAAGCTGCTTTTGATGAAGCAAACAGATAGATAAATAAAGAATTTTAATTTGGCTCCTGAATGGAGATATGAAGTGGAACTAGATGCCTCCTTCAGGTAAGATGATGGCACTTTAGGCTTAATTCTCTAAGAAAACAATTTGAAGTGGTTTCAGAGGTTTTATTGGAAAAAGGTTGTTTTAGAAATAATTTTAATTATGGGCAAATGTTTATCAGTTTGAGTTATTTGAAACAGATCGATGGAGTTACTCTAATTACTCACGGTGGATTCTGCTTGGAAGGACAGACTTTCAGCCTCATCATCTGAACGAGCCGTTTGTCTTGCCAGGTCTGCTGTGACCTTCTCCAAACCAATTTCATCGTCCATAATAATTTTTAAAATATTTCTTTGCTCCCTCACTGTGTGAGGAAACTCCACCCTAACCAGTGAAAAATTCCTCGAGTGGAACTGGTAATACAATCATATCAAGTGCAAGAGAGAATAGCAAAATATTTTCTCTTGCTTCGCAGTTAGGAGAAGGTTCAGTGCTAGTTACCAAAATAATAGCTAATAGATTTTCAGCCAGTGCTCGGTGTCCGAGTTGATGCTGTCCCTTTAAGCATATCCTGGTGCTGACCTTCTTTATCTCGCCCCTCTTATCACCAATGTGGCCACCACGCCTGGTAGGCTCAGGGTCTGGCTTTTCTTAGTGCTGGGGCTGTCTGGAGACAAGCGGTGTGGGACTGTGACAGTCAAAAATTGTATTTTTACTCTATCTGTTTTCTTTGGATAATTTTTCAGGGCTTTTTGTTTGTGTGCTTTACGCACAGTTTGAAAGGGAAATGTGTCAGAGTGATTCAGGCTTTAGAAAACCTCTTTCAAGAGTTGGCGCCCATCCAGGGTATCAGAAACATAGGTCTCCACAGACCACTTTGGTTTGAAAGGAAAAAGTGTTTAATTAGACGCCCCAACAGCCCTGCTGGCTGGCGGTCACACTGGGATGTGCTTTTGCGGTACAGCAACACGTGAAGCAAGACAGAAAGTGCCCAAGTCCTGATCCTTTTACCCTGAGTTGGGCAGACATCTGCGCTTTCTTCCGTGCTCGTTTTAATGGTGTGATCATTAGTAGCACCAAATGCTGCGAGTACATACATATTTTTAACTAAGTTTGACTTGAGAGCAAGGAAGACGTGTTTTGATGTGTCAAACCTCCCCACTTCATGTGATTAAAACTTTTCAGATGACCATTACCAGCCCTTATAAAACATGGTTATGTATGGGGAATAGCGTAATTCTCCATGTGTCAGTCATGGTCTGCTCTATCAAACCAGTGTGTTTAGCATCCAGTTAGCAGGAGCAGTGTCCTCATGAGAGGTGGCCACAGCAGTTGGCATCACCTCCTCTGCTTCTGCCCTGATGTGGTAGGTGTGGTGGGCACTCATTCCCAGAGGCACCATTTCACACTTGCAGCTCTCTCTTCCTATTCAGCTTGACACATGGTGCTGTATTCAGCCAGTTATACTTTGTAATTTGCCTCTTGGAAGGCATTTGTATATTATTTCCATAGAGTTCAGCACCCCAGTACAAGGGGAAGCCTGGCTGCTTAGTGTCACACACAGCACATCGCAGGGTGGGCGGTCAGAGAACCAGTTTCCTGATGGGGCTCGGGACCAGGTGTGAGGTCCTGCAAATGTCACAGGTGCCAGAGAGCATCCAGACCCCTCAGGTTGTGTAGGCTGTTCCTTGGCAAGTCTAACTACCTGGGGTGTTTGGGAGATGGAAAACATGCATCCCTATTTCCAGAGCTCCCCTCTCCCTTGGGGGCTCCCAGAGCACCCACATAAACCAACATTTTACATGGGTTACACATCCACTGATACAACCCCCCATCAGCTGGACCTGTTCTGCATGTGGCCACCATGGCAACTCTCATTTAGAGGCATCGGTGCAAAAATTAGGTGGTTGTGCTTTGTAGTTCCTCAGCAGCACATGTGCTTTGCCTTAAACCATCACTGGATAAGCTATGGGAGCGCACTGGGAATGCGGATAGAAGCTAAGTTGATCCCCAACCAGTGGCTTTAAAGGCAAGCTCTTTCCTCCTTGCTGTTTCTCTGACCCCATGACTGACATCCTATGGGACAGTAGAGGCACTTCAAAAGACCCCATGCTTGGTAGCTCAGGCTTTCCTTGTTTGATTTTTTTTTTCTTTTAATTTTGTTCTCTTGGTTGTTTTTTTGTTTGTTTTTTGGATGAGTTCCCTCTTTCCCACAGACATCAGGAAGGTGGGGATCTCATTTAGGCTTCCCCACTTGGCTCCTGATGAGGGCAGAGAGGGAGTTGTCAAACAGGACAGAGTTTGCCTTGGGAAAGGCTGCTGGAGAGCGTCTCTGCTGCAGCCAGGCCCACCCTGAGGGGGGGATGCTGGCCCAGGCCCGCCCTGAGCAGCATGTGCTACTGCTGCTATGGTCCAGAGCAACCTCAAGCTTTTCAGCACTTCTCTACCAAGTTGCATCTGGGCTGTGTCTGATTTCTCAGACAACAGCACTATTCTGTAGATGGCATCCTCTGACTTGTTTTATTTACATTTCCCCCCCGTGTCTGTGTGGGCTTGATTGCTGTTTTTGTCTCTTTTCAGTATTTTTCTGCTGGTATTTGTGATTCCCCTAGAATCTGCCGTGTTGTTTCTCAGTCCCCACTGGGGTGTTCACAGCTGCTCCCAGTCCCCTGTGAATACCACTGATGTGCTTCTTACTTCCTCTTCCAGGTAATTAATGAGTAGATTTAACAAGATTGGACCTTTAAATCCCTCTGGTATCCAAGGAACCTTCCTCCAGCTCCAGTATGTTTCTGTTTATTTGGCCTCTATCAAGTGTATTCCTGGAGCCTTCTGAAGAATTACAGCAAAAACAATGCGTGTGTGCTTGGAACACCAGAAAAAGGAGTTAAGAAGAAAGGGCCTTTTGTTTCTTACAGCATAAGGAAATAGCATAAGGAAATCTTGAAATTAGAAAGTACTCTTTCAATCAGGAGTTAAAAAAAAGGCAGGCTAAGCTGTATAAAAACTGGATTTGGGGCTGTTCCACTGTAATGTCTCCACATCTCAGCCACAGCAGTCTGCTCTTAGCCTGCTCTAAAATGAAGCAACTTCTCTTACATGGTGACAGATCCCTGAAATGTGATATTTAAGATCTAAGCATGGCTAATGGTACTTGGCATCTTATTAGTGCTGCTTTGTCATCTGTGGCCTAAACTACTGCTTTTGAGGTGTTTGGACCATTTTATTTATTTATTTCTAGAGCTCTGCCCAAAGATAATGTGTTTACATGTGTTTTTTATCACAATTTGGCTTTACATGAAGAATTTCAGGACAACTAATGCATTTGGAGAGAGCTGCAATTCTCAGTTGTTAGTAAGGGAGGTTGCCTTGAGCCCTACCTTAGGGAATGCTCCCTAGTTCCTCTGTTTCTTTGCTGTTTAGGGCCAGGCCCTACAGCAGTTGGTCAACACCACGTTAACTTAGTGCGCTGCGTACAGACCCAAATATCACCAGTAAGCAATGGAGCTGGTGGCAGCTGCTTGTGACCCTTATAAAAATAAAATACGAAGTTGAGTGCTTGTCTTCCTATAGGTGTCCTGTGCAGAAATAAGCTGTATGCAAAAGCACAGCACAGACCACTCAGGGCCCGCAGCAGCGACACCGCAACAACACGATGCGCTGGGGCCCGGTCCTGCTGGGCCCCACTGGATAGGACCGGGAGCCTTTTCCTTGCTGGTCCTAAGCCGCCTTCCCTCTGCAGGCAGCGTGCACCGGGGATGGGACTGTTGTGGGATGTTCTACCCAAGAGGTGAGGGGCTGCGCGGCCGGAGGGTTTTGTTTGGCGATGTGCTAGTGCAGATTTATCGCTGCTTTTGTTCCTGCGTGCAGGGTGTGGGACATCGCGGCCCTGCATTGAATCCTGCAGGATGGTGCACGGCAGACAAAAGGGCGAGCTTTGCATCGCAGGGACTTCTGTGGTGGCTCCTGCACAGAGCAGGGAGGGCCCTGTGGCGGCCCAGCCATGGCCCCACTCGTGGGCCTCAGCAGAGAGCCTGGAGAGGAGTAGGGAGTGGTGCTGCAGCGGTGCGGATGCCTGATGGAAACCCGTGCTGCTCTGCTGGGTCAGACATGCTGCACAGCCATAGCACAGGGACAAGAGTTTGCATGCCCAAGGCAGAAGGGAGATGCTTATTTTGTTTAATTGGACTTCCTGAGAATGTGGTTCTGAATAGACTGAGAAAAGCTCATTATTTTTGTTTAACATCTGTACTTCTGTTTTCATTCAAAATCCGTGTTAGTGCCGCTCTCCTTTTATTACTGAAGAAAGCAAGAAGCCTTTGTTGAAAGATGACAGCAGAGAGCTGTTGTAAGGAAGGGGTTAGGAGTGGTAAAAAATGTCCTTTCCCTGTAAAAAGATAGCGATTAAGTTAAGTACTTGAGTGTGTATCAACCCTTGCTCAGAAGCTTCCGCTCTTCTCTCTAAGTTGCTTCGAAATGTTAGCTATTTTCACTCTACCAATGTCTTTTATTTGTGAAAAATCCCCATGAAGGGCCTTGGTACACTTGCCAATCATTAATTAAAAAGCAGAAATAAAGTTCCTTTCCTGCAAATTTTACACTAATGAATCAATTGCTAGTCAATCAGTCAGGGAATCTAGACAAAACCTTGATTAATTTAATGACGCAATTTTGCTGTGTATCAGTTTATCTTAAATGAAATTGCTACTGTGTACAAAATAATAAAAAAATCACCAGCAAACCCACAGACAAAACAAAACACCTCTATTTTAAATATTTTACCTGCAGAGCAAGAGGTTTGCAGTTCATGACACAGTTCAGTGGATTACTGGAGTTTAGAAACGGTGACAACTGAAGCTTTTTTAGAGCATTAACATAGAGATGCAGAATAGAAGTTATTGTTTAAATAAAGAGTATAATAGGTGAAACTTTTTCAAGGGAGTTGGGCAGCTAGGCAGCTAATAAGACTTAGTCTTCTCTGATCTAGAGCACCTGACAGAAAATGAACCAAGGAGTAAAGTTTTCAGAGATGTTTAGCAGATGACTTTGTACAGAAAGGTACATGATAAAAATGAACTATGCTTGCTTTTTTCTAAATCTCAGATTTAATGTATGGGAAGACTGCTTTTAAATTTTTCAGACTGCATTTCTGGATAAGTTGCCAGTTTCCAGGTGCAAAGGCCCATCTTAGGGCTGTGCTTCAAAACAGTGAAGGTACTGGAGAGTTTTGTTGGATAACAATATATTGTGATTGCCATGTTTTACTTTTTTCCTATTTGCATGCTCTTACATAGCATTTTCTCTAAGCCACTGTGCTGTGCACTGTTTTATGAGGTTGTAGTAGACTTTTCCTTACCTTTAGAAGCAGCAATTATTGTGTATTACATTATTACATGGTTTTGAAAATCACGATCCTGAAATAATCAGCTAAGGCGTTATCACTGATTTCTTCCTGTTAACCTTAATGTGCAATGGAGAGAAGTTGTTTTGCCCCTGTCCTTTTACTGAGGAGGAGGATTTGTTTGGCTTTGAAACTGCACACCAGGTCTGTCTCTCAGATACTGTTTTTGTTTAGGCTCTGAGGGCTCTGGGAGAAGTGGTGCGGTTGTTTACATGCTGCCCTGACTCCCACGTTGTTTTCTCAGTCTGATTGTGATGAGCAGCCTTGATACGACAAACGATGGGCACCAAGTTTGTTTAGGGACTGAGTTTGAGGTGTATTAGGTGGGTGTGGATGTGGTCGGCATGCATAGGATCAGTGATTAGATCCCTGCTCTAAAACCAGGGCTCCATGTAGGTTTAGGGGCCTGGCCCTCTGCCCACACACACCTAGCATCTCAGCTCCTCCTGGCTGGCAGGGTGACCCGAGCCCTCCTGCGCTGGGTGCTGGGGTGGCCCCAGTGCTGCACCCTCATGCCAGCAGCACCCAGTTCTTCAGCACAGCCCTGGGCTCCCCTGGCCATGAGCAGCTCAAGCCACCTCGGGGCTTGTTCAGAGCTGGGCATCCTCAGAAGAGGCGATGCGGCGTGATGGTTAGGGCTGTTTGGAGTTGGAGACGTACGAATGGATGAATTAAACGCTTTTTCTCCCAAAAGAATTAATTCCTAAAAGGGTCGTGAGCCTTGGTTCATTGGCATGAGCTGAAAAATGAGATCATGTTTCTGTAATATTTGCCTAGAGTTTCTCTTTGGGTCATAGTTTTTGTTGAAGGCGAAGGGTGCCAAGAAAACGCTGTAAAGCAAGCATATGTGCTTACTGCTTGCCTGCACTTGGGAAGTATTTTCCATCCTTGCTTGTCTTACAGCTGTATATTTGAGAGGGAAGTCTTTTATACTAATAATAGCAAGAAGTTATGATAGAAGCTATCCATGAAAAATCCCAGGCATGTGCTGCTTGTTCCCTAGAGAAGGGATCCATGGTAGAAATGCAGATTTTTTTTATTTTTGATTTTTTTTTAAAGATCACAGGACTGCTCACCAGTTGTCTCTTGTGTTCTGTGCATGTAAGGACATTCTTTGGATTCTTTTCTTGGCAATGTTCTCATAAAATATCCAATGTTTGAAATCAGAAACAGATTTTCTCTGATGTTTTTAAACAAATGCATTTTCCAAGTTGAACTGGGCAAGCCAAAATGTGTACAAGTTGCTTTCTTTTTTTTTTATTTCTTTCTGCTTAAAGTTTTAATTCTTTCATATAACAGCAAGCCAAAGTGAGGGAGGGGACTTGCAGTAATCTAAATGGAGTAATCTGTCAAATTGAAGATCCTTTGCAGAATTTAGTGTTTGGTTTAAGCCTAAGAAAGCAGCTGATTGATTGTGTGGTATTTGTTCCTCTGACTTCATTTCAGTTTTTTTTTTATTCCCGTCTCACTTCTGTGTTATCACAATTGGGCTTGTGAGTCAGACCCATTCTTTTTGTGGTTGTTTTTTTTTTTTTTTTAATGTCGTATGCGTTATTTTAATAGTGTAAGTAACTTTGAGGATGTTTCTCATCTGTAATTCTAAAAGCAATTTGAAGAAACACAGAATTAATAGAGGCAAATCAGAATTAAATCTCAAGCACGGGACTGTTGGAGTTAGTAAGCCTGCTTCTGAAAGAAGAGCCCTGCTGTTGTTCTTTGCTTCTCCGGTATTTCACAAGTTCTTCCTGCTGTGCTTGTTCCAAGCTGTTTTCTTTGCCACTTCTTTTCCTGTCCCCGTCCAAGCCGATCACTGCCTGGTGCATCTGTGATGCAGCTGAGGCCTGCCACCAAGGGGAAGTCTTCACATAGCTTGGTCTTAACAATTACATCTGTGTGAATTCCTGACATGGCAAGGCACAGCTAGAGAGGTCTGTCAGACGTGGCGTATTCACGTGCTGAGCAAACAAACCAATTGTTGCTTTGATACTGAAGAGATTTGAGTGTTTAAGATTGCTTGAAGTTTGGAGTTTTTGTCGATTAAGCAAGAACTTTATTACCCCATGCAGAAGGAAGGAGAGATGTAGAGGTGAAGAGATACATACGTAGCTAAGCATGTTCACAGCATCTGCCGTGGGTCTGTCCTCCTCATATCAGAGAGCAATGAATAGGACGTACTTCTAACCGTGCCTGGAACTGCAGAATGAAATGGAGCATAACGAAAGGAAGATTATAGGTTTAGATAATTAAATCCTCACTGAAGTTGCTCAGGTGCTCCGACGTGTTGCAGATCCCCGCGTACTTCTATTTTTTCCCTTCAGGAAGGGAACACACTGGAAGGAGGGCAGCGTATGTAAGAGTGAAGTGAGTTTCCAAGGTGGCAGAGCACTGAGGCAGTGCCCACACCTTCTCTGCCACTTTTTTTCTGGGTCTGTGCCCAGCCCTGTGTCATACCTGCTGTGACAACCCCTTGGGGAGAGCTGCGTTCCCCAGCTCTCATTTCCATTATTTGGAGATTGCCCGTAAATACATTTGTTCACCAAATGTAAGCATGTTGTTACACTCCTTTGGGCTGCCTTATTTGACTGCCCTGACAGAGGCCACCAAATGGCACAGGCTCAGACCCCACCAAATGAATGCCTTTTGTTTGGTGTGTTTGTGTTTTTTTCCTTTTTTGGTAACAGAACAGGGTGTGGGCATGTATTTTTTCCGTTAAATTTTTAAGAACACTGATGGCAGTGGGTGAAGCAGGGCAGAATATAATCAGGCATTAGATAAAAATCTCCTCTAGTAGGCATGCCAGCCCTCTTCAGGGCACATGGGTCTTTTGCCCTGCTATGCAGGGGGAAACTCATGCTAAATTGGCATGGAGACAACGCGAGCTGCATGGATTTGGATGTGAAAGCAGTTAGTATTGAACCTCCCCTTCAGCAGACCTTTAGCTGATAATTGGAAATGTGGAGGTCAGGAGAGGCTTCTGTACGTGCCTGGCTTTCGGTAGGTGACTGCAGCTTGTGTTTTTTAAACAGCCTGGTGTAAACACACAGAAATACTTGATGCTCGTGATCCGTTGGTTTATTCAGGTGTTGTTGTTCAGTCTTTAAGACTCTTTGAAAATTGACTTGTCTACTGTCACAAACAGATAATTAACACATAACTTTTTCTCTGCCTCTAGTTTTACTTCCATGTGAGCACTTAATGCATTCCCTGCCTTTTTGCTCCGTGCCTACTTTCTTGCAGACTGCAACAAGAACCGCTTGCACAACTGACACAACACTGCAATCCTGAAGGGGGGCTGATGGTAAATGAATCATAGAAAGATCACTTGCTGCTTTCCTTGACCTGCTAACGTTTGCTTTCAAGCAATACCTGTTAACACCCCCAGTCACCTGGGGACTGGCGAGCACAGTGCAGATGGCAATTGCTGTGCCCTGCAGTAGCAGAGGGCAGCGAATTTCTGCCAAGTTGCAGCAAGAAGCCAACTCTGTTAATTCTAAACAGCAAAAGCGTGCAGGTTAGAGAATATGAAAACATAAGCAAAAAGTAGCGTGCGCAGCTGATGGGATACAGAAGTATTGAAAGAATTTCATGTTGAAGTGGTCTTTAAAAGAGCGTGCACATACTTGGAGCCTATAAATATCTCCCCACATTTTTCAGTGGTTTAAGCTTAGTAACGATTTCACATTGTTTAAGTATAATATTACCAGATTTGTACTGCCCATGCTTGTCACTCGTCTACACTGGCATTTTTTTTCCCCTATCAGCATTTGTGCAGAAGACTGGTGTTGCTTCTGGGGAAATGCCATAAACTTTTGTCAAATGGGAGACCTGCTTCCTGGGAAAGCACGTTGCCTGGCATTAAGAGATGGAAATTTTATTAATTCTTTTATTCAAAGTCCTGCCACAGCTGTGATCTTGCCTGTGGTGAATGTCTGGTGAAACGGTCTATAATTACCCCAGGCATCTTATTTTAATGCTATCCTAGTGTTGCCTGACTTCCAGTCCTCTAGAGCATCCCACTCTTTTCTATCTATATTTTAAAAAATCCAGAAAATGTTTCTGGCACTTAAAGCTCTTGTGTAACTTATCTGGACCTTCAGATTTGAAAATATTTTAAGCTTAATTGCTTGTCTGATGCAGAGGGATTACAAACACAGGTCTTATTTAGTCTAGCTGGTAGCTTGGAAGGTAAATATCACAAGGAGGGAGGAAACCTGCTCAAGTTAAAGGCCCGTGTTGGCACAAGATGAATGGTTACGAGTGACTTCTGGATTAATTGAAGTCAGACATTAAAAGGTCCCAAACCATCTGAGGAGGGAAGTTGTGGAACAGACTTCCAAACAGGATAATGTGGACAAAGAAGTGTTTTTAAGATGGATCTTGATAACTTTGGGTAAAGTGTAAGTTAGAATTTGTAGAGCCCGTAAGTGGGGTCTGTGGCAGAGGTCGTTCAGCTACCTGGAGGTCTGGGGATGTGAGGGCCAGGAATAATGATCTCCTCATGTGCTTAATCGTGGCATCTTGGTGTTGTTCTGCTGCACTGGAGGCCAGGCGGGGAGCTAGGCCCCGCTGGCATTGAACTGGCTGGCAGGTGTGCGGGCACTCCCCTCACACGGAGCTGCAGGTGCTGCTGAGGCAGAAATCCTGCCAGCTCCGGCTGATCGGGCCCAATGGGCTTCTCCTCTCTTACTCTAGCACTGGGTGCACTCTGCCTTCCTTAGGAGTTGTATTTTACAGATTGCCGGCTCTCACAGGGACCTCAAACCTGGCTGACACCCGCCAGTTTCTCCCTTGCCCTTTACCTGTGATGTGCTGTAGTTACACATGTGGCAAGACACTGCAGTGTCTTTCTGTAGGCTGCCTGTTACAAGGTCTTTCTTGTCCTGGGAATCCTCCTAGTGCAGAGATCTGTTAAAACTCTCTTTCCAGCACAGCACCCTGGCCCCTTTCCAATTTTTTAATCCATCCCCATTCTCATTTAAATCCATCAGTATGCTTTTGGTCATATTTTCGTACACCAAGTAAATTCAAGAGGTTTTTGTAGCTGCTGGCAACCAGGAGGCATCACTTGAGCAGCAGCAGCCTGTGGATAGCTGTCCTTCCCCATGCAAGCCAGGTGCCTGCTGGAAAACAGGCAGCTCATGGAGACACCAAAGGAAGAAGGATGAAAGTTGGTTTTAAGCTTCACTCCTGGCAGCACGCTGAGAGGAAGGGAGAGAGAAAGGGAGGGAGGGAGGGAAGGAGAACTGGGAATGTGTGTGGAGTGATGAAGCTTGTGGAATTACAACTGGTAGTATGTGCTTAGTACCTTAATTAGAATTTTAGAAATTATTATTATTTTGCATTTCTGTTTATACTGCTACATTTCGAGAATTTTGGAAAAGCAATTTTAAAAAAGGTGAAAGAAAGCCATCAAATTGTCTTGGTTTCTTCATTGCCTTCTGAAGGTTTGAAAACAACACTTTTCTGTGCCATGAAGTTTCATTTTATGAAACTCTGTTCCTGTGTGCTGCTGTGGGCTGATTTCTAGGTGGCAGCAACAATCCTTGGCAGGATTGAGGCCAAGGATATACTTAAGTAAGGGGGTGAGGTGGAGGGGCGGGGAGCTGGACTATTTTACCTGCTCAAACAGTGTTTGGAAAACAGTTTCTGATTCTTTTCTAAGCCTTATTTTCCTTAGTCCAAGTGTCAAAATTGTGTTGTTGTGGACCCTGGGTATGTCCTGTAGAGGTGTGACTGGTGAGGACTGTGCCACTGCCTCGTGGCTGTCCTGGGGCTGCTGCCACGAGGTGTATTCGACCCCGGTGGGCCAAGCAGCTTGTAGCTCCAAGGTCTCTGATGGCTCCTTGTGGTGTTTTCCTGAGGAGAGGTTGCTTTGCTTATCAGACTCCACATAAGCACGAGCTCATGTGGATACGTGGGCTAATCACTTCAAGTTTGCAAAATACATTTGCATTAGGAAATTTACATTTATGTTTACATTTAAAGTAATAAAACACACCACAGATTCATCACTGGAACTGAGAGAACCTGATTGCGTAGAAGGCGTGCCTGAAGTATCACGAAAATGCAGTTTCTTGAAGGCGAGATTCCTATGGCTGCTAAGTGCTAAGTAAATAGCCAGTGTGCACAGCCGTTGTTTGGATAATTCTGTGGATCTTTTTTAAGGAATTATTTTTTTTTTGCTGGTGTTTTTCTTAAAATCTTGGAGCTGAAATAATTCTTTAGTTGTAGGTTGGAAATATCAGAAGACCCCAGATAACCCAGGCTTGCAGATCAGTATCAGTCAGAACCAGTTTTCCTACATGCACCGGAATGCCTGGAAACTTTATCCACAGAAACTCAACAGTGGGCAGCTTGAGCCAGCCCCTTGCTATCTTTGTGGGACCCCGGTGCTTTTTGTCTTTGCAATAGTGCCTGCAGAGAGACATTTCCTCTCATCCTCTAGCTGGAATTTCAAAGAATAAAAACTCTTGTTTGATTTTAACTTGAAATCTACCTGGGGTGTAATTAAGTCTGTAGATTTTGAAACATGGCTTTCTGTGCTTGCTTTCTTACACAATATAAAGAGCTGTTATGCTGTTTATCTTTTTATTTGATAAAAAACAACACACGTATGCCCATCTTATGTCCATTTATATTTTGATTTTCTTCCGACTTCTTTTCTTAAAGGGTTCTTCTAAATGAGTTTAAAATAATTTTACTTTTCCACTAAAATTTTGAAACCTAGTCTTGAATTATCATCCTAATTTGTGGGGCTTTACTGTCATTTTTCTTTAAAAAGAAATCTATCAGGAGGGACAAAATACATGTAAAAGCTGAGTGACTCTTTTGAAGAGCATCAAAGTTTATAATGATTTGTTCAGCTCCAAACTTACCTTGATCAATAGTCTGAGGAAGATGTATTTTGTCAAAACCTGTAATTCCATAACAAGTAATTCTGAAATTACCAGAAGCATAGACTTGGAAAATTATATAAATTTACTATGTCATGGTTCGTGTTTTTGATATGGGCCAAGACACATTTTGCATTGCTCAGTCAGGCATGCTGAATACAAAATTATTCCCTGACCCAATAATATCTGCACGTGGGGAGAGTAGTCTAGAGGGGGTCTTTTTGAGGGTATTGCTTGGAATTTTAGAATTAACAGTATTATTATTGCTACTGAACAGACAGAAATTGAAACCCATAGACAACGGGATATATTAATTTGTATGCTGACTGTGGCAGGTACACAGACAGCTGCCCTTCCTGGATGATTTTGTGAAGCTCACCATTTCACTTGTATTCTTTTGCAGAGCAGTAACTTGAGGTGCCGAAAAAGAAGGGCATTGGTAGGCTGGAGTAGCTATAACACTTGTGTTTAATCGTTTTGTTGCCAAATCAGATATTGTAATTGTAAGAACAATTGCCTTTAGCCAGTAACGGTGTGTTCTGCATGAAACAGCACTCCAGAAAGTCTGCTGTAGAAGACGCAAAACAGACAAATCACTATGCTTTTTTTTTTTTGGTTAAAAAAAAGAAAAAAAGACTATATAATTGATACTAAAAGTTTACATAGCATATGGATATCTTATTGATCCCTGGACTCAAGAAGAACATTCTTAGGGTGTAACTTTGTCTTGGATTGAAATACTGCTACTTTGTACTGCTCCTCATTAACCTAATCTTTCCATGGTAATGGCCACATATTTTTGTCATTACTCTTTCTAATGGAATTTGATGCATTCCTCTGCCATGATCTGCAAATCCAAGAGTTTACCTACTTTTTTTCAAAAGCCTTTATGTGACCTGCTGTAAAGTATGCAGGCCGTATCTATCCGTAACTCCTAAGAAGCTAATTCTAACTGGCTTATCTTGCATAAATACCGTTTGCAAGCAAATGTGATGCCTTAGATTAAAAATTTTGTGCTGACCCATTCCAGGTTAATGTGGTGATATTTGATATAAAATATTGGTTTAGCTCTTTCAATGTGCTTCTCTGTGCTGAGGCGCAAGCTTTCCTTAGGCTGTGGGCAGAAGCGTGTGACAGGGTTACTTTTCTCATCAGCTGTGCGTTAAAAAATAATGAAACTCCCTTATCTTAACCAGCCAGCGACGACTGTGAAAAGCTACGCCCGCAGTAGCGAGTGCCATGGGAAGAGGGCGCGTAGCCTGGAGCGGTGGCTGTGAGGTCCTGAGGGACAGGGAGGTGGCGAGGGCTGCACTGGGAGGGACACCCAGAGCCAAGCAAGTGTGCAGCTGAAATATTAGCAAAACCACGCTTCTTTCTTCCTTTAGTGTGAAGGATAAGAGCATTTTTCTGCGCCGAACTCATTGAGGCATTCTGGCATGCAGAAAATGACATGGCTGTAGCAACATCCACCAAAAATTGACCTCTCTCTATAGGGCTTTGGATCTTTTCAGCCTCTGGGCTGTGCCCCCGCCTGAGGCAGCGGGAGGTGGCACCACGTGTGGAGGGCAGTGGTGGTGTCAGTCCCAGGCCGAGAAGCTCCTCTCCAGAAGGACATGGGCTGGGGGGCTGCAGCCTTCTGGTGGGGGGCTTTCGGTGGAGGCTTTTGTGAAGCAAAACAGGTTGCTTTGGTTTTTATTGACCCCCCTTCATCAAGTGTGGAGTCCCACGTTTCATTGAGCTGCTGGGTGGGAGGTTACTGCTGCTCCGTGTCCCCCCATGGGCTTCTGAATCTGCAAGAATGGTGAGAGAAAAAGGGTCGGGAGGGTGGCTTCTTTCCTTCTCTGTTACCACGGTAAAGAGGTTAATAAGCAGAGCTGCTCTGGGCAATCCTGCCACCACTGTGAGCTGCCATTAGCACGGGCTGTGAAATCATCTCCCAGTGCCTTGTCTCCTCTGTTTGCACGGCGTGCGGGCCTACAGTGCCGCTTGCATGGCCATCCAGGCTGGGAGCTGCCTGCTCCCCCCGGCTTCTGGTGGGTCATCTCTTGCTCCATATTTTCAGAAATGTGGGACCTCGCCCTTGAAGCCAGGAATTGCTTCTGTCTCTCTGATGTCCCCGTCCTTGTGCCCAAGGGTGCGTTGCCCCCCTTCCCAGCAGCAGTCCGCTTCCCAAAAGGTACTACCCCAAACGCTTCACCTCAGCAAAAGCCTCGCTTCCGTATGGCGGCAGAGCTAAACCGGCAAAGAACAGAAAGATTTGTCTGATCTGCCTGCTGCTTTCACTGCTGGCTTTATTTGCTTTCTTGTTTGAATACGATCAGGAGTTGATATCAAACAAAAGACACTGTTTGTTGCTCTTAATTGGGCTTTCAAATTGAAAGATGAACAATTGCAACACACAAGTGTATTTTTAAGTACCCAGGGACTGCCAATAATGTAATACGTGTGCTTCTTCTCCTCCAGCACCTTACATGTATGCCGTATCTCAAAATACTTATTGGATTAAAAATAATTACGGAGGGCTATTACATAACAGCAAAGGAAAAATGAAATTAAGGCATAAAAGCGAGAGTCATGGGTGTGCTGAGAACTGATGAGGCAGGGAGATGCAGGGAGGCACAAGAGGTTTGTATATAAAGAGGCAGGAAAGGGCTGTTGGAAGCAAAGATACCAAAAGTATGTGGAGCAATCTCTGCATGGTTTTACTGGGAAGCATGTTCATTTTGAGCTCAGAGTGAAGACAAAACCAGAGGAGCTGTTTTGTGAATAGGGATGGAGTTGGTAGAGAGCACCAGAAAGAAACTTCTGTCAGGGGGGTTTTAAAAGACGTTTTTGCTTTTCACCAGGGCATTGATTCTTCACAATGCTCATTTTTACATTGTTTGTTTGCTTTCTGTCTTCCTGTTGTGCCCGAGTTGTACGGGTGCGAGCTGTGTGGATGGGCTGCAGGTTCAGCACCGTGCAGAGGGCTGAGCTTTGCCCAGGGATGGCACCCAAAAATTGCGGCTTGCAGTTCCGACACCAGGAGCCACCGCAGCCTGCCTTCAGGGGCTGGCACCCAGTCTGTCAGCACAGTTGCCAGCATCAGTTGCCGTAGCTTTTACAAAGTGCATTTTGTTGTCAGTGTTGCTTTTAGTTGCCGTGCCGTTCAAGCTCTTCCAGCTGCACAGGCCTTATTACTTACGTCCTTAAAAAAAAAGGGGGGGTTAAAAGCTTGATGTATGCTGTACAATAGCAAGCATCTGATAAAAATAATCCCGTGAGCGTATTCATGGATGGTGCTAATGCCAGGGAATGTGAACGTGGCCGTGTGGAGAGAGCTTTCGGAGCAGCGTGAAGCTTGGTGCACATCCTGGCTGCAGGGCGGCCGCCCCTCCCGCGGCCCCTTCATCTCCGGTGCTCATTGATGTCTCAGCATTGTAAGAGCTCTTCAAATGTTTGACTTGCTTCAGAAACTGTAAAGCTGGTACATCCTGCTCCCTTCCTGTCTGACATACTCATTTTCAGTTAAAAAAAAAAAAAAGAATTATAATACCTCAAGGGTTTGGGGTTTTTGTTTTTCCTTTCTTTGTGAAATTCTCCAGCTTTTGTCTACTTCTGTGTGTTTAGCAAACGTGAGCCAGGGCTTCAGATGCACTGGTTTGTTTGCTTGTTGGTTTAAAAAGAACTGTAACTACAATTCAACCCTCCAGCTGATCAGCTGAAAAGCCCAGAATGCATCAACCCTCCGCGGTTATAAATAGAGTCGCTGTCTAATGAGGGCAGAGTTCATCCCCGCGGATTTCTACCACCTCCCTTTAATTTCACATGTGGCTGCTGGGCTCGCATTGGAAATTACCGGATTTGATGGTTTGGTTTTGTTGTGCATGGTGTTGATAGAGGCACTGTTATTTTACTACATTGTGTATGTTACTATTTTTTTTCTACACAGAGGATCCGCAAATTGTACGTAAAGACCCATGATCAAGTTTCTCATGTGGCATATTTGGAAGGATTATGTTGATATCAGGGTAGGACTGTCATGCCCATACTTTGTGATTCCTAATCCCCTGTGTTTCCATTATGCACATCCCGTAGGCTTTTAAAACTCCTACATGTAATAAGTCATCAGTATCTCTGCCGGTTTGGGAGGTCAGGAGCACGTAGGCATGTCTAATGGGAGGGCTGATGTTTTCTTTGGTTGTCTTTTTATTTTGTTTCTCGTAATCACCAAGTTAGTCACAGTTTTGGGTGTCCATCAAACTCATAACCACCTTTTTTCTTCAGACCAAATGTTGTTTCCAGTATAACGTAATCAATTTGCTCTCTAATTATTCAAACTCTCCCTAACAGAGCCCAAGAAGCTGTAAAGAGATGGCTTAGCAAACATGAAATATGCTGATAAAAGGATGCACATGTGTGTCTAACAATCTGCTCAGAACATTTGTACTTGAATTACTAATAGTGCAATTTTTAAACAGCGTGAAAAAGAATAATAAAGGAAATAAAATGCTATTTAGGGAAATCTTTATATTAATAATAGCTCAAGGCTGAGAAAAATGATCAGCCTCACTTCTGTGATTTTTAGAAAAAAAAAAAGAATAAAACAACCCTTTAGTTGAAGTAGACTATGTGAAGCTCAATCAGGAATTTTATGGTAAGATTTCAGGTGAAACTTTGACTCGGATTATTGCTCCATACGTTTACAGTATAAAATAATTGCTTTTATGTTTTTTTGTTAAGGTGCATTTAGCAAAGTACACAATGCCTTCCTCACATGAGAACGGCACATCCTCTTCCTAACTCGTTATGGTTCCTCCTTTGCTAATAGCTGAGGTCATCACCATCATCAGATCCTGTATCGTGTATGGTACCAAGGCCTTCCAGGCTCCAGGGAAGAACAGACTTATTCTTTACACACAAAAAAAATTGTGTGGACATTAATGCCTGCCATATGGTAAATATACTTGTTAAACTGGATTTCAGCCCTGATCCCATTATCGTGTGTCAGCCTTCCTTCGTGAGCATGCATTGAAAACATGGCTAATGGAGCATTTCTGTAGTCTGGAGAAGTGCGTGTTAAACGTTATTGGGTCTGCAGGCCAATATGTTATCCTTTGTTATCTTGTTAAGTGCTTGGGAACATCTCAGTCTGCTGAACACTGAATTTTGCCATTTTCCACCATTTTATTGCACCCATGTTAGCACTGCGTGTTACAGAGCACTGTTGGCTTGAGGTGTACAACTACAACTCGCTTTCACATCAAGTAGCAGTTGCATGGCGTTGTGATGACATCAGCTTGTGAAATACAATTTGATAATATGATTTTGAGTTGTTAAAATAAAAAGCTTTGCATAAATCCAGCTGTATTCTTGCCTCATAAAAGACAATGTTTCTGTCTGCAGGCCGTGCAGCAGAAATAAATACAAAACACCAACTTTTGTGCATCTTTTAGACAGGGACTTTTCCTGGGACAGGGCTTGTTTCATCTCTGTTCATTAAAGTTTTCTGGCACTTGTCATTCTAAGACCTGTTTTCATTGGTTGGCAAGTTTGCTGAGATTCAACCCTGTGAGGTGTCTATAAAACGTTATATAGTGGAAATATTTCATTCAGATCATTGCGCAAAGTAGCAGAACATTAAACGAAAACAAACCAAAGCCAGCCAGTTTCTGGCTAGTTTTCTACACGTTGCCAGCACCGTTGACTCAGTTTTGCAGACGGTTTATGCTGGGTGGTGCTGTGCATTTTGCATGCCTGAATCTGGATGCCACTCTGGTGCGGTGCCCGCAGGCAGCCTGCATGCACACGTTGTGTTCTGGGATGGGGCTGGGGATGCAGGTGGCAGCAGGTCTGTGTCTGACTTTTTTTATTTTTTTCCCTAACCAGGGATTTTTCTGCCCGAAAGTTTGTTCCAGATACCAACCAGTCAGCAAAAAAGCCTTTTCTAAAATACATGAATACTTACCTGACACTACTGTAGAGCGGTAGCTTTGATGACTGGTGTGAGTTGAGACCAGAGCATCCATGAAGAGGAGTTAAGGAGGCAGGCCAAGAGTCAAACAATATCAAGTCAACCCAAACTTTAGAAAGTTGCTGAGGATGTATGACTGTGCAGGGTGGTGTCTGTGCTGTTTCCCTTGCTGTCCCAGTCTGAGCGTGCTGAGCTGGCTGAACAGCCCAGGAAGGGCACGATTCCCGAGCCCTGAAGGCAAACAGTGCAGGGGATGCGAGATTAGGGCTGGTGTGGAAACCAGCGTGGAAACATCCTCGGTTCTGCAGCATTTGGGAGAGGTGCTGCAGGCTGCTGGCCTGTGGGTGGAAGAACCCAGGATAATTGTAATCCTGGCTTTTCCTCTCCGTGGGCAGGTTCCTAAATCCCTTTGAGACCGTCTTCATCCTTAAATAGGAGTAATGCCTATCCTCTAGAAATGTTGTGGGGATGTGTTTATTTATGAAGTACTAATTGGGTGTGAACTGGGAACTGCTGGTTCTTTGTGCTCACCAGAAACCCGGCTGCAGCCTAACCTGGAAGATACCTGCTGTTTCCTCTGGTGGCAATTGCTGTGCTTCCGACTGGAAAAGGGGGTGTCCTTCCTAAAACCCAAGCATGGAAATTGCCACACTGTGTTTTTTTTTTTTTTTTCTTTATTCTGTGTATCTTTTCTGCTCTTGCAGCCTGGAAGAATGCAAATGCCCCTGCTGCTGGCAGATCCCTGCCCCGCAGCGGCCCGCTGGCTGTCAGTGTCACGGCGATTACAGCCGGTGAGCTTTAAATAAGCTCCTTGGCTGCGGCCATCTGCGTACAGCCCTGCTACCTGTAGTTCAGGGGGTGCTGAATAATCGGGGATAAAGCTTAAGAGGAGCAGCAGGCTCGGGCAGAGGCAGGACAGGAGGAGGCTGGGGCAGATGCCTCCGTTTCGCAGCCCTGTGCAGCCGCTGGTTTCTGGCTCTGCGCCGTTTGCAGCACAACCAAGTAGTTTAGCCTGTCTGAGCACAGGAGGAGAAAATCTTTCCCTTTGCAGCGCCCTGAATGCGTCCGCTCAAGGGTTATGAGCAGGCCACTCCCTTCGGCTCCCAAGTAGCCACTGGGGACAGCGGGGACATCCTTGAGAGCAGCGGCTGACAATGATCGCCTATGTGCACTGCCTGCCCGCCGACCCCATGGTCGGCTGCCTCAGCAGGAGCAAGTGGCAGCCCGGCTGCGAGGATGATGATGAGGAAGAGGAACTCATCCCACTGTACTCCGGCAGGATGGGCAATGGGCACGCCAGGCTGCCCGGGCGCCTCCAGAGACGGGTGCTGAGCAAGGAGGACGACAACTTCTGGCCGAGTAAGAGAGCAATTCCTCCTCGGTAGCTGGTGGTTGTTCAGTGTCGCGTTTATTCAGGGAATACATAACAGGAATGGATTTGCAAATGGATAAAACATTCATATTCTTTTACTGTTTCGGAGGGTGAAGGGATTGGGAAGAATTTTTGTATGAAAAGAATGTATTTTCACTTCAGAAGAGTGTCTGTAAATGCTGCATCCGGTGGGCTAAGTTAACACTGTGTGGCAGTGTCTTTGTGCATGTGATATGTCTGTGTTTGGGAGGCCTCGAGCACTTGCTCTGAGTTCAGTGCTACTCCTTTTCAGCTAAATTGTTGTTTTAGGGGAGTGGAGCTGTTGACACATCGCCCTAACTGAAAGCCGTAGAAATAATCGGTGGATGAAAAGGCTGGGAGGAGGAAGAAAAAGGTCTAATGTTCAAAGACCTTTAGTGCAGCCGATGAGGACTTACTCTGAAAGAAATCTGCTTTTGAATAACCTTGGGTCTAAGGTTGTGTTCCCTCTGAATGTGAGCAGAAAGAATTCCTGAATTGTGATGACTGTCTCTTTTTCAAATCTGTACAGTTTCAAGTTTCATTAGCAAATACAGATGGGGAAAGGAGAGAGCACAGGATAGACAATGGTAACGCTCAGCTGTTTTGTTTTCAGCCGTATTGCTTGCCTTCCTTTTTTTTTTGACAACCTAAGCAAAGGCACCCAGCTGTTCGTGGAATGGCTGCTCCAAAAACTGTATTTAAGGGTGATGGGGGGGAAATTTCACGAGACAAAGGAAGCTTTTCCTGCAAAGACCAGCTGTCTGGCTATCTTGCAGCAGGCCTTCTTCCTTTGATTTTATTTTTTTTTAAGTGCGTTATGATGTTTGCAACTGTGTTGATTTCCTTTTTTCCTCAGTAGCCTCATGCTTATGATGTGACAATGCCTAGATGTTACCAGTGATTGATAAATCGGCGTCCAGCCCAAGGTGCTAGCCCAGGCAGTGAAACCACATGCAGTTCTGTTGGCTGCATTACACTTCATGTGCAATCATGTGGCATCAGCGCTAGAGGAGCTGGGGCTGCCTGGAGGTGTCAGGAAGCTGCTCCTGTGATGCCTCAGGGGGCAAGACACAGCTCCTTGGTGCCATGCTGGCCAGGGGGAGGCAATTTCAAAGCTCCTGCCGCCTGGCAGCTTCGTTTGGTCCTGGCAGGAAGGTGTGAAGCTGGCGTTCAGAGCTGTTCTGGTGCCCTCAGAGGCAGCCAAGTGCTCTGGGGCACAGAGATGGGAGCAGGGACCGTAGGTAGAGCATGCAGGTGGCTCCCTGCAGCCCATTCTTCTGCACAGAAAGGTGCTCATCCCCTCTTCCTGAGGTTTGAAGTATAAAACCCAGAAGGTGAGTAGGGAGAGGCCTGGGGAACAGAGCAGTGCTCTGAAACTCTTGGTTTTGTGTGTAAACAGCTGGGTCTGTCCAAGGCACCACTGAGTTTCCTTCAGGCCTCAGAGCTGGAGCAATGCCGTAGCCGTGCCAAGCAGAACCCAGGAAGTTTTCACACAGCTCAGTTGTGGGATTTCGATCCCAGATATGCAGCAGGAGCATCTGCTCATCCTGCCCAGGTGCATTCACCTTTCTGGTGTTGCTTCAGTATTTCCCTAGTGAAGAGAGACGAACTCTGTATCGTTCTGCTGACTGTTACAAAAACCATGTGCATGTGTGCAATTGTGTCGATTCGTAACATAGCACACGTATAAGCAATTCAGCAGGGTACTTGTGACCTACTAAAGCTTTTAAAAGCTGTTTCTGTCCCCCAGTGATAAACTTTTATATGTTTTAGACCGAGTTTATTGCTGGCTTCCTCACGTTGAGTTTCACTGATGTCTGCTGCGATCCTGCAGATTTTATTTGTTCTGTCTGAATTACAAGCCATTGAACTTTCCATATTTAACGCTGAGTCCTTTAAATGGTGAGTGGAAAAATCGGTTGCCCTGTTTTCTGCCCTAACTTTTCTGCCCATGGTACCAGCACATAGGGCCAGGCTGGTCTGGTTGGCTCCCTTTCCTTCTTGTCCCTTCGCACCCCGTGGAAACAGAAGAATGGGAACGCAATTAAGCCATCCGTTACAAGTGTTATTTGCTGGACAGGTCCTATTTCTCTTTGAGATAGGGAGAGTTGTGTTGCTTTTAACCTCTGTTAATGTTTATTTTAAGGAACAAAAGTGTTTCAGCGTGGAAGTGCTTTCTGGGACCGGGTCAAGTGATAACTGCCGAGCACAGCAGGTGATTATTGGCCCAGCTTTATCTCTGGTGATAAAGGCCTCCCTTTGGGGTCCTTATCGAGCACCATGAGAACTGTGTTTTGAGAGGTTTCACAGTGCTGATTTACTCAGTAGAAAATGCCCTCGGCAGCGTTGCTGCTGTCTGAAAGCATAATAAAATCAAATTGTTGGACTTGCTCCCATGTGGGGCCAGCTTCCTCTCCGAGGGATGTTGAGGTCCTGCAGCAGAACCCCCTGGTCCCTGGTCACCTCTGGTGTTCCTGGAGCAAAATACTCGAGCATGCATTTGGGTTGTGATGCTGCAACTGTGGTGATCAAGTGACCGGGTTAGGGCTTGGTGGTTTGTTTTCAGCTGTAGGAACAGTGATAAAAACGTCAACGTAGGGATACAGCAAAGCGAAGGTTGAGCCTTACCAGCTCGGCCTTGTTTCAGCATCCATGATGGTTTTCTTCTGCCACTCTTTACTGCCACGTTCATTGAAAATAGATGATGTGTGACTGAAAAGAGCCGGAGGTCAGGAATACACCTTGTATCAGACTTCCAACCTGGAAGAAAACCAGCATTAGGGCAGCGGAGGGATGGTCACCATCATGTGTGTATTCACGATTCCTGACCAGCCCCAGCGCTGGTGCATGGCTGGTAGCTGCTTTTCCTGCAGCAAAGCCACGCTGAGGTGCTAAGATGACCGGGCTTGGCAGAAATCCCAAGGGTTGTTTTGTTTTAAATGCCTGCTGAATTTGGCATCAGAGCCTGTTGGCAGTGACTGCTGCCGTTGGAGACTGGCACCTCCTCCTGTCGGGAGTATCGCCTGCCTCTTGCGGTGAGCATCACTGCTTCGTGTTTTAGCAAATTTTCATCAAATTTTATCAGAGTTTAAAGATGCAGTATGCTGTTGCTAACCTAGCTCAACTATGGCACCCTTCTGCTTTTTGTGCCAGAGCTGTTTTGGTAAGGATTTTGGAGGTTTTCCCCTTCTTTCGCAGACATGGGAGGGAGCCAATTGCAGTACTAGATTACTTCGAATGTTTGTTAAACAGTAGCTTCAGTTATTGGGACTTTTTCTCCATGTTTTGTTGCCCAGTAGCTCATGAAAGAATGCTCTATTCTTTCTCATTCATTGCCCTTTCTAAGGACAACAGCTCTGCCTTAACTGCAAAGCCGAGACCTTTCTGCATGATGTGTGTTTTGTGAAAAACGTATAGAATTTGAAAGAATAATAACTAAACCTATCTATAAAGAGCCGAGTAAGGCATTTTGTTATTCACTATTTGCAATGTCTTTTTTTTTTTTTCCCCAGGTTTCTGTTCCCAAAGCTATGAGATTTAAATTTCCCAATTAAAAGAAGTTAAATTAAAGAAAAAAAAATGCCAAAATACTTGTGGCTTGGGAGGCAAAGAATGAACTTTGCCTTCTCATTTAGCAGCACGAAACAAAGACTGCATCGCTTTGCATCCCTCCCAGAGCCGGGCCTTGCAGAGCACTGAGCAAGCCTTTGTGGCCTTCGGTGGTGTAAGTGACAGAAGGGCTCAGTCTCTGCCGCTGAATGGCCGTGGTGACTGCTCACAAAGCCCAATGCAAGGGGCTGCCCAGCCCAGCGCCCGGCTTTAGCTGGGGCACCGAGCTTGTACCGTAACAGCTGACACAGACAGCACAAACAAGACGGGTTTGTTTTTGGGACAAAAAGCAACATGAATATAATTTGTATTGCATGCTTTAAAAAAAAATAATAATCCTGCTTTTCTGTCAGTGTTCTTAACAAGGGCTTATCCAATGCCTGTTTGTTTCTTGGAATTTTTATTCATTTGGCCAAAAAATCCATCAATGCCTTGCAAAGCAAAGGAACTTGTCCGTTTGTATAAAATTACTTCAGGTCTTGGATAAATGACAACCTTTCTCAGTGTCACAGTACGCGTGTTGCATTTCTGGCTTGTCTTGCTGCAGGTTCCCTGCATGAGCCGTACAGAGCAAACCTCCCTGCCTCTGGGTTGGTGGTGTCCTGGCCAGGCACCTGGTCTTGGTCTCCTGTGCCTAATGAAGCTGTTGAGATGCAGCTCATAAGCCCTTTGGAGAGGCACGAGAGTGCTGTGGATGTGTGCAGGGAGGGCAGGAGGAGCAGGGATGAACTTGGAAAATGACAGAATCACAGAATGGTTTGGGTTGGAAGGGACCTCAAAGCCCATCTCATTCCAACCCCCTGCCATGGGCAGGGACACCTCCCACCAGACCAGGTTGCCCAAAGCCCCATCCAGCCTGGCCTTGAACACCTCCAGGGATGGGGCATCCACAGCTTCTCTGGGCAGCCTGTGCCAGGGCCTCACCGCCCTCACAGTGAAGAATTTCTTCTTGATGTCTAATCTAAACCTACCCTCTTTTAGGTTAAAGCCATTTCTCCTTGCCCTGTCACCACACCCCCTGACAGAGTCCCTCCCCAGCTTTCCTGTAGGCCTCCTCTGGGCACTGGCAGGCCACTGTAAGGCCTTCCTGGAGCCTTTTCTTCTCCAGGCTGAACAACCCCAACTCTCAGCCTGTCTTTGCAGGAGGGGTGCTCCAGCCCTCTGATCATCCCCATGGCCCTCCTCTGGACTTGTTCTAACAGGTCCATGTCCTTCTTGTGCTGGGGGCCCAAATGCTGAACACTGGTTACTGCTGGGATGCCATAAAACACTGTGAGAAGTGAATGAGCAGCACGAGTACGAAGGCCCTGGTGTGTTGCCTCGCTGAAAGAAAACGCACTGCTAGCCTTGCTGTGTGCTGCCAGGTCCAAACGCCGGAATTTGTGTTCGCTTGCAGCATGGTGCTGGTGGTGGATGTTTTTTATGCCTTCCTATTCGCGTGTGACCAAACAAGAAACCGTGTGTGGCTCTGAGGAGCGCAAGGAAGAGGCGGGGAGGCTTTGATAGGGAGCTCGGTAACATCCCTCAAGTGTGCCTGGAGGAATCTGAAAAAAATCGGGGAGCTCCGAGACAGCTTTTCTGCGGTGTCTTTAGCAATTTTAGCAGTGAGCATCTGCTGTGATTAAGGAGGAGGAGCAGCGTAAGTGCCAACCCAGGTGTGAAACAGGTGAGACTTGAAAGCTGGTGCTTGAGGATGATGAAAAACAGAATGGAAAGGCTCCTCGGTGCTTCGTCTGATTAAAGTTCCTGGATGGTGGGGACAGTGTCTTACTGGAAGTTGCTCTTTCTGGTGCACTGTAGGTAATAATTAGTTTTGAGTGTTTTAAGAAAATTAGGCTTAAAGCAGATTAAAGCTGAAACCTGACAAGGACGATGTTAAATGCCACAGAAATGACACAAGCGTTTCAGGGGATGCCTTTATCGGCTTGGCTAATGGAGTCACACTAGCAATCAGAAATGGATGATGGTAGCGTTATCAAAATCCATTTTGCTGTGCCTTGCTTCTTATTGCCTCTTCCCCAACAGGCCAGCACTGTGAGATGAAGTGATAAAAGGTAGCCAGGCTTTATAGCTGAAGTGCATTTTCTTGTGCCAGAGGAGCAGAAAAGCAAATTCTCCGATTAACGAGGCAGATACTCCTATCGTCCCTTCTGGAGCCTATTTTTCAGGACTCTGCAGATCAGTGCCTTCCGTGCATCTGCTCCTAGCTGCCGAGGATGGCTGTGTGCCTGCACATGTCCTGTGGTGGTAAGGGGCTTTTGTACCGTTGGGCTCATTTGCAGTGCTCCTGCAGCAGAAATCCTCCTGGTTGCTTGTCTTGTTAACTGTTCCTACATACAAAAATCATCAAAGACTTCTTCTCCTCCGCCTCTCCTCCTGCAGAGCCCAGACGAACGCCTCCCGAAGGAAGCGGTGTGAAGTCTCGTAGATCACAGAAGATTTTTCTTCTCTCCTTTCCCTAACCTAATCTGATGGCAAATGGAAAATTGTGCACGCTGCTTCATCCTTTATAGGTGGCTTCAAGATCTGCAAGCCTCTGCCTGGGCACAGCTACAGATCAGATCTGCCTTTGTCCCTGATGCAGAGCCACCAGCTCTGTGCTGCTCAAGGAGAAGCACGCTCGCTCTCTGGAATAGCTCACTTCTGCTGTTAACCCTTGGTGGGCTTGTGCAAACATTGGGAGGTCAAGCAAACTTGCACCTTGCTGTCGTTGCAGCCGGCAACGTATAAATCTGGCTCACTGATACCTTCCAGTGTTAATAAAAAAAGACGTGTTTAAAATAATCCTTAATGCCAATAGGCTTAGTGACATTTAAGCATGAGCCGTGCTGTCAGTTCATCGGCAGACAAAAGCGGTACGTCTTAATTTGTCTAATTACGCTGTAACATGCAGACCAGCTGCTTCTGGGAACAAAAGCAGTTGATCGCACCATTTTATTAATTGCATATTAATTGCCACATTCATGTTAACCATATGGGAGATGGAGGAATGGAGTGAAGGCTACTTAGTGGTGGAGAAGAGAAAATGAACTGAGTGGGATCTTCAGAGAACAAACCCCAGAATGACAGGGTGCATGGTGTTAGCGGCTGGGATCCCAGTTTTAGAATAAATTTGTATTTACCCCCCCCTGTTAAATTATTATATTTACATCTGAGTGGAAAGGATTGTGCCTTGAATGACGACTGTGTGCTCAGGAAAGCACTCTCTGCAAGTTGGTGGTGAATTTGTTTGGTAATTTGCCGAAGCCACGCTTGTTAGCACATAGCTGTCTGCCTTTGTCTGCGTCTGTACCGATGGAAGCACCCTCTCTGCTGGGAGCAGTTTGCCATGGGAGCAATGCTAGAGGAGCCAAAAGAAGCACAAAACTTGTTGATTTTTGTACTTGTTGTGATTTTGCTGCAAACTTGTAGGCTCTTTCTCTAGCTGTGTTAAGCCTTGAGCTGAATTGGGCTTCCTATGGCAGTGTTTACTCTCTAGCAGAGATGCAGTAAAATATTGAAACTGTGAAGCTATAGGGTTAGCTTGTGCAAAATACCCACAACAAAAAGCAAACACTGAGCTGGTTGCTGCTGGTTTGCAGTACTGGATTGTGTTTTAGGATGTTGGTGTTGTTCTTCCTGCAAGCGAGGCTTCAGAAAGCTGCCCTCTACTTTTTTACGGTGCTGCCTGAATCCAGCAGCCACTGGCAGAGGATGCTCGGTGGTTCTCTCAGGCAGGAAATGTAGGTTAGGAGTACACGAGTGGTGACTTCTCGCCGTCACCCCCAGACTGCAATTAGCACGGTCTGGTGGATGCCGACGCGGCAGCCAGCGAGGCTGCGGCGCTGTAGGTGGCAGTCTCCGCGTGCAGCAGCAGCCTCTCCTTCGCCTTGCCCTTTTCACCATGGCAACTATTCTTATTTCGGTTGCAAAGTTTGCATAGTACAGTGGAATAGAGAAGGACGATGCGCCCTTGTTGTTGTCACTCCAGCGCTGGCTTGTTTTAGAGTGCTCTTACAATAGCGAATAACATAAAGTGGTCAGCTTCAGTTTCATTCTGCTCTTTGTTGTACAGGATGTTTTTTTTTTTTTTTCCTTTAACCCTACATTTCTCCTTTGCAGATTACTCACAATTTGCCTTTGGTGTAGTTTGCCTATGTTTTCGCTGTGAATTGAGGTTTGTCGTTTGTGGCATCCGCTGCTCTGCGCATTCCCCAGTGGCAAGCTGGGCCTCCGCACCTGCATGTCCTCTTCTTCTGACCCATGCACATGCAAACATGGAGAAGTGATATGGTGTGTGCTAAGGATGCTTCCTAAAACAAATCCAGACAAGCCCCACCAAGGTTGGCTTTTGGTGTATTTGCCCTCTCCTCCTCTTCACATCTCTCGAGGAAGGCTTGCAAAGCCCCATTCTGGTACTTTCAAGCTGATGTGGGGGCATCAGGTTTGGTGGGAGAAAGAACCAAGGGCAGTTTATCTCATAGAAAGGAAGCTATGGGCAGATCAAATATCAGTACATCTCATTATGTGAAGGCACAGGACTGGACCTGAAATATGCTCGAGATGACTGGCTGATTAAATGTGTCTGCTTAGGTATCCCAAAGTGAGTATTTCCACGCGAAATGCTTAGTCCCACCTCATTGCCAACAGATGGCATTTTGCTTGCATTTCCTAAATCTCTCGGAAGAGTTGGAACTGGGAGAGCATGATCATTTTTTAAAAAGGGAGGGGCATCGGTTGGTTTGATTTACACACTGCAAAAAAAAAAACAAAAAAACAGAGTATTCAAACTCTATTGGGAAACACAAAAGGAGGCGCAAAGATTGCACAGTTAAGAAATTAGTAACAAGCAGTTGAAAAGTAGACTGGATCAGACCTATTCAAAGCATATGTGGTACCAAACAAAGGTGATATTCTTAGGCCTACACAGAAACTGGGGCAGAGGGGTTGTGGTGGTGATTTTTTTTTCATCAGAAAAACGCTTTAAGTGGCTCATCACAATTACATCTCAGTCAATGTCGTAATACACCGCAACGGGACCTGGATTGTGGGGATGATGCATGATTGGAAAAACACAGCTTGAAGTGAGGTTTGCCCGCGGTTACAGCAGATACACACACAGCATCTCACTTGTGAGCTGACCGGTTCTGACCTGGAGTCACTGGCAGGGAATAAATAGGAAGCCCCATGATGCCAGTTGGGCAGCCACAGCCGAGCGGCACTTAATCAGCCTCCGCATGTCTCCTGTGCACGCGCAGGCATGCGGAGAGCTGAGCGTTACTCATTTAAAGGCAGAATTCTCCAGAGCTCTTAGGCTGCAGCTCCTCTTTTATTTGGAAACTGGTTTTCAATATACCAGCAACCTAGGTTGCTCGCTAGATCCTGATCCCTTCAGAGGAATAAGAGCAGGTGTCGCTGGAGACTGAATTGCGGAGAAGGGTGAAAAATTGGTAGGTACTGTGGTGGCCACACGCTGCTCATCCTGAGAGTCTTGTTCCCCTGTTCATCTGATTTCTGGTCTGAGCCACGATGACTGCAGTATAACTTGTCTTCCTCCTTGGCTTTAGTGCTCTCATTTGTTTGTCAGCTGTCCTTGGATGTTTCAACAAGGGCTTTCAGAACAGGGAAGTTCAACACAAAGGGCTGTGGAGGCCCTTCCCTGCTTGTAAATTAAAAAATGTCATGCTCCTCCCTGAGTACGCTTGCCATTGCCCAAAAGCATGGACAGAGTTTTATAAAAGCATTTTTCTGCACCTGTGTGATCTGCTCCTCATTAAACTTGCAGCTGGGTAGCGTCTCCAAAGAAGGTTGACCACCCCTCCCAGCTGAACAATCCCTCGTGGCTTTTTTCAGCAGCAGCTTTCAGCCGGCCCGGCCGGCCTTTTGTTTGTCCAGCGCCTGCCGGGAACGTGGTGGCACGGCCAGAGCAGGGGCAGCGCGCTGCTCTTCGGCAGATGGTGGCAGCGATGTCAGGGTAAATAATTCATGGCGTCAGGGAAAAAAGCACCCCTTTATGTCCAGCAGCTGAAGGTGAGTGCAAGTGTTTTCCCGTTTGTGGTGCAGCCTTGTCCTCTTAGGGTTTTCCTAATCAGAAGAGGAGCGGGATGCTGGTTGCCCTGACATAACAAGAAGTATTTCCAGGGCTTATATGAACACAGTGTCTGAATGTCTTCATTCCTGGAGTAGGGTGTGTGCTTTTTACAGAATATTATACACCGTGGGCTGCCTCAGAGATGTTTAACAGCTGTAGCTGGAACTATTTTACACAAACCAGCTGTGGTTTAAAAACAGAAATGTAAATTGAGTTTTGGTGTGCGTTCGTTTAGCTGATTTCTGGCATGGTGGCAAAGTAGAGATCGTGCTAGGCAGCGCTTCTGTCTGTCTAAATCAAACTGGGACTGAAGTTTGTTTAGTGCTGTACTGCAGCGTCCTTAAAAGATGTGAAAGACTAGAACTGGTTTTATCATTATCCAGAGGGATGGGAGTGAGGAAGAGGCTCCTCATGCATAATACATTCTGCAGAATAATTTTGGGAAAATACAGCTGTGGTTTTATTGATTCATTTTCCCAAGGGTGTAAACTTTATTCACATTGACTGTGTTATTGATCTCCCCCCTCCTCCTTTACATTCACATCAAATATTCCCCTCCAGGGGTCAGACCTGCCCTGAAGCCTGTGGGAAGCATCTCTCAAAGGTTTCTCACCTGGCTCTTTCTTCCAAGCTATGTTTAAAGCCATGCTTCCCTTCTTTCCTCCATAATCTGTGATGCAAAATGCTGTGCAGGTCCAATTCTGTAATTGTCAAAGCTGTAAGTAATTAACTGTCATACCTGGACAAATTTGTAACCCAAAGTTGAATTGGGATCATTGTGTATAGTTATAAAATGCAGCCACTGGTAAGCATGGATGATTTATCAACTATCTTGAAATGCCAGGGATTTATTATAGTTGTTTGCTTAGTAGTAGTAAACTACTGGTATTTCTGCCTTCTCACTGTCCTCTTAGTGACAGATGTTGGTATGTTTTAAGAATGGCAGAGCTGGGCAAGACAGTTGATTGTCGCAAGGTTATTGCCTAGGCTGGAAAACCCATGGTATTTCTGGCCACAATTTTGTTTTAGACTTCATGTATTTTTCAATGTATTTGTTTGCAGTGTCTCTGATCAAATCTTGGAAGTTGTAGGGTTGTGGTGTGTCTCATACTGGCAAGATGACACATTTAGAAGATCTTTCAAAAATAACTTGGTAGCTTTAGTGTAAGCAGTGTTGGTCTGAAATTTGGTAGTGATGATGCTGTCTCTGGACTTCCTCTAAGGTTTTCAGACACAAAGTATTGGCAGAAGCATTTCTACAGCTACCATTAGTGGCCTTGAGTTTTGTACTTACACTCCTCCCCTCCGATGCCTTCTGTGTAATTCATGTTTTGTGCTAAGAAGGGAAACTGGAGATAGCAAAAAAAGACATTTTAGCAATTAAAATGGAATTTTTCATTTTTGAGTAGCGTATGTTACACCCCTTGATGTTAAAGCTTTACTGTTTGTTCAGTTTTTCTGATGTTCTCCAGTCAAAGCAGGGAATAACCAGTTTCTCTAAAACAAGAAAAACTGTAGGGATCTACAGTAAGGATTCTGGAGGAAAAAAAAATAATAGGGCGCTTCTTTCCCTTTCTGGCAGGAAATGAAGGCAGAAACAGCAGAATTAAATCAGGAGATGAGAGAATTTCCATTTTTCATCTTTCTGTGGATTGCCTTTTGATCAAGTAGATGGTGATGCCTGTATTTGCTTAATGCCCCCTCCTTTTTATTTACTGATAATTAAAAATCTTTATAGTTGGTGTGCTCACAGGCCCTTCTTGAAGATGTTTGGTGGTAAGACACCTTCTTCACAGTGGCATCATGTAAACCAGTAGATGCATTTGCCTGGTGATCAAATGAAGTGCAGCTGTACGGCTGTTAATATTGACTGAACACAGCACGGAGTGAGGTTTGCTTGACTGGGTATGATTAATAACAAAGATGTTTGCATCTGTGACTCTTTTAATCAAACAGGTGGCAATAAAAATTTAAGTTATCCACATTATAAATTTCAAAAGTTCAACCAATTAGCAGTATGAATTTAGGAGGCTGTCCTTTCATTATCAAGGCTTTATTGAGAGTGTCTGATTACAAGATGCAGACTACAAAAAGGTCATTTTGAAATTTGTTTTCAAAATCTATTGGTATTTGATTGTGTCTGACATCAACATGTACATGAGCAGCTGAAGACATTGTCTGGAGATGCTGTGGTATAGGTGCTGGCTCAGCTGTGTGCTTAGCAGCTTGAAACAGATCACCGAGTCCTGCAACAACACAATGATTAGGTGACTGTCGCGTGGGCTTGATGCCTGCCTTTGGTTGGAGAATATAGTCTTTCAAGGTAGTTTGTGCCACTATTTAATTGGAACATGCCCAGCTGTTCAGATTTTGTCAATTCTTAGGGCTTTAGGGAAAATGCCAAACGTCGTAACTGCTGAAATCCATTTATTGTTTGTGAACCTTAGCTTTTACTCACTTTGGGGAAGTAAACTGAAAGTTCCTAACTAAGAAACAAAACTTGCTTTCAACCTGCTATGCCAGACAGTGAGCATTGTTTGATTTTTGCATTAACAGGTACAGAACTGTCAGAAAGCTGGTAGTTTTCAAGGATTTTATTTTTTTTAATTTACAGATTGCAAAGTTCTCAGAAAACTACAGGACATACCAGCCTAATTTTGAGAGAAAGTGTCTTGGAACTTTAGAAAAGAAAAAAAAAAGAGAGAGAGAAAAAAAAGAATTTGCTAGCTCTTCGTGCTAACTCCTTGTACCAGGATAATCCATATATAACTAAAAGCCTCCCAAAGAGCAGTGTTGGGAGGGGAGGCTGAGATATGCTGCAAGAATTCTTTCTATGACCTTTAAATAAGTGAAATGAGCGGGCTTTAGGACACCCCTAAAGAGAATGCAGACTGAGATTAATTTAAGATGTCTGTTGGATATTAGTGGGGATCCACAAGTGCACAGCTGCCAAAGACGGAATTACAGACCTGACAAGGAGACAGTGTGGGACAGAAGTCCAGCAGGGGTAGGTTTGCAGTCTGGTTTTGTTGGTTTCACTCTGAGTCCCACAGAATGAATAAATGTGAAAAGTTAAGCAAACTTGCTCACGTTGTGTTGGTTTTTTTTCCCCCCATCCCTAAGACAGAAGAGGACTATCTTTGCCATGGTGCATTTTTAGGGCAAATAAAAGTAAGATGATGCAAAGATTTGCTGCAGCCACTTTTGATCAGTTCTTCAGGATAAGCCATAGCACAGTGGATTTGGAATTTAAAATCCCAATGTTTCCTGGTGGAATGTTAAAAGGGTCTTCCTATGGGGAGAGCTAGAGCTAAGGATTCGTCTGGAAGCTGAGTTTACCTTAGTCCAGGAATGGCCACAGGCTTGTGTCCTGCAATTTAAAACAAAGACATTCAACACAACTGCACATCCACTAAACGTTATCTGCTCTGTCTGCAGACACAGTGTGTCAGGAGATGCTCTACCTGAGCAGAGCTGCTGCTTTGTCTGCATGCAGCTGGAAATTCTCCCTATTCTCTCTGGTGATGCGTTTGCATGATAGAGGATCTGTGGCAAGATGTTTTGAATTGCAAAAGGAATGAATTAGCTTTATTGTGCTGTGACCTAAATAGGATCATCAGATCAATCCGCCTGCTGCCTTTCTGTCCTCTCTGGCTTAGGTTGTGCTGCTGCTGCTTTTCCCTCTCATCTTCCCCTCTCTTCCCCCGCCAGGCAGCCCCCTGGCCAGAGCCCGGAGCTGTAATCCCTCGTGGGATGAATAAATGAAGGGACTCTCTTTAAGGCAATACCTGCCCGGTAATTGCCTGCGTGGAGACAGGCTTGGTGCTTCCCCATGAGTTCACTGGGCCGGGGGTCCCTCTTTTCTTTTGTGGTGGCTTTGGGATAAAATACTTCTCGTCCTTTGTTCCCTCTCCCCCATGCATTCTCCTCTTCATCTTGATCGCAGGTCTAATGAATTGCGATTGCCTGGTAGCTGGGGAAGTATCGTGCTTCACCCAGGCCGAGGGTGCCTTGAAAGAGGCCTTTGTGAGTGGCCTCGCTTGGAGAGCGGAGGGCAGCTGAGTGCCTCGCCGCTTGGGACGGGTGGCCTTTGTGGGGGGAGCACTTTTGTTCTTCTGAAAAATGCCAGGAGATGGCCAGACGAGATCGGCTCTGAAAGGAGGAAAAAAAAGCCCTTGCAATCATAAATTATTAATTCCTGTCGTCTGCAGGGCTGGGTTTGAATCCATTTAAACACCAGCAAGTGCTTGGAGGCATGGGTGAAGGTGGCCAGAGCAGCAATAAAGCCTGAACACAGCTACATTCGGTGTTTCTTATTGCAGGTGCTTCGTGTTAGTTTTCCTAATGACAGAAGTCCCCAGTAGAAGTACAGGTACATTTTTTCAGGCAGCATGGCCTTAAAAATACAACGGCCTTGCCAAAGGCTTCTTCCTCTGTAGCCTCACATGAGCTGATTTTGATTTGAAATTTTATTTCAAGCGAGTGACTGAGATCGGTAAAAAGCAAACGCATTGATTCATGGTGCTGATTCCATCTGCTTTCCAGCGTTTTAACTTTCCCTTTTGGTTATTGCATCGAGGCTCTCTGGAAGAGCTCTTGACGTGCAGTTCCTGGTTCAGTTACACATTTTCTCTTTTTTTCCTCTCTTAAAACAGTAACAATGCTGTTATGCAGCTGTTTAATGGAGGATTTTTCCATTGTCTAAATAAAATCTCTAGGGCTTACCGCTTAAAGTTTCGTTTTCAAGGCAGATACATCTGCTAGTGGTTTAATGCCATGAAGTTGGTATGTGTGTTGGGCACATCCCTCCTGCATGAAAATCAGTGGAAAAACTTCTTTATTCATTTTATTCTTTTATTCACTTAATTTACTCATTTTCTTTATTGCTCGTGGCAGTATCTGTGTGAGGTGGCAAATCAGCGTCATCCCCGTTTCCGAGGATGTGGGAGCTGAGGCAGCGGGTTAATATTAACTCCTCCAAGGTGAACTCGCAAGTGTGCCACGGAGCAGGGCCACCCCAGCCTGCTGCCAGCCAGGCTCATAAGGTGATAGTTTTTAGTGTGTTGGTGGTGTTGTTTTGGGGGATGTGGGCGTTGACCGCTGGACTGGCAAAGTTGGAGGGTAAAAGGCCTTTGTCTGTTTGGGTAGTGAGTACAACATGAGTTTTCTCAAACTGTCCCATCTTTTTCTTCTCTTCCCAATGTGGAAAAAGACCACCTATAGAGAAGCACACTTCCTTCATGCTTTCAGCCCTAGGGGAGCTACCACCAGAGCCAGTTGTGCTGACAGTTTTTGTGCCTTGCAAAGTGTTGTATGAAAAACAGGTTGAGACAACATGCTGAATTTCATGGAAACCACTGGGTTTGTCTCCAGTGAAGATGAGTTTGGGGTTAATGCTGACCCACTGCAGACTCTGAGCAATGCAGACACATGCTCCTTGAGGCATCCCCAATGGCACTGATTTTTGATGCTTGGCCACCTTATCAGCATGACCACAGGGAAGGCAAAGGGAGGCTGAAAGGCAGCCATATTTTATGGATTGTTTGTTACTGGTTTTGAATAGCTGTGCCTCCATGCTTGAGGACAGCCATCAAGTGCTTGTTTTCAGGAAGGAGAAATGCTTCGGGCTGGGGGAGGATCCAGTAACAAAGAGCAACCCTGGACTTGGGACACTTCAGCAGCCCACGGTGAAAAAAGGAGGAGATTGAAAAAGGGAGGAGTTTCCCAAGCTGTCCTAAGTACCCAGGAAGACGGCAGAACACCAGGGATGAGACCTGATCCTGAAAAGGGGATGGCATCTGCTGCCTGCAGGTTCTGAACCACCGTGAGATGCCCGAGAGGCCTCAGGATCAATCTGTGTCTATGGCCAAGCTTGAAAGCGTCACCTTCTCCTGTGCAAATACACAGTAGTTTCTCCTCCCACTTGCAAAAGCACTTCCTACACGCTAAAAAAGATCAACACCACACTAAAAAACGAGTTCCTGGCTCAGAGTTTTATGTTAGAAGATGCCATTTAAACTGTCACCTGAAAGTTAGCTTATAATTTCTGCTGCAATGTCCAAAGCAGGTTCCTCCTGAATGGCAGTACCTGCTTTCTTTAGGATGAGGCCTACAAGTCCGAAGGTGACAATTTAAAGTCTTCGCTGTGTGAAACAGGGTGATATATCAATGAGCAGTCACCTTGTTGCCAGAGTCTTGACGTTGGGGTCATTTTTTGTGTAAGGTGCATGATGGGGATCAGTGCAGAAGCAGAGGTGCCTTCCCCACCACGCTGCCATGGCGTGGGGGTCTTCTGTCCCTTTGGCACAGGTGAGCCCATCAGGAGGGCTCTCAGCAGCTGCAGGGAAGTCCTGGCACTCTTGGTGTCCAACCCATGATGTGATTGCCAGTTCTGAGGAGCTGGAAAATACTGATCAAACACCAGTAGCAGTGCATTCAGACACTGATGGGGGCACTTTGATTGTGCCCTTTGTGTGGCACTGCGTCTCGGCGGCGTGGTGAAGTTTGGAGCGAAGTTCCTTTGGAGCATCTGCTTTTTACAGTGCAGAGGCCAGGTCCTGCTGCAGCTTTGGGGTCAGGCTGAGACCCCTGCTGCTGGCATTTTTCTCTTTCCTGAGGAAAAAATCCTTCGCATTGTTAACCTGAGGCAGTTTCCTAAGCTTGCTTTGTGAGGCAGGGCTTGCTTCTTGAGTCTTAACAGTGTGAAGGGCATGCCCTGCTGAGCACATTGACTCGCTGCTTAGCATTTTCCCTTTAACTGCTGCAAAACCGCAGTTCCTTCCTAGGAAGGACGGCTGTGGACCTTGATACTTATTTATTTTTTAGGGCGTGGGGATAGAACGTGCACAGCAAAAAGTTGGGCTGTTTCACCTCCGTGCACGAGCTTCATTTGACAAATAACAGGTCTTCCATTAGGCAGAAATAACTTGATTTTGTTTTCCATGTATCTGGTCCGGGCTGACGCTAATAAGAATAAATTGGGAGCGCTGCTGAATGAAATCCAATATGTGAAATGACCGGGCTGCTGCAGTCCCTGCGATTGCCTGGGGCCGGGGGGGGGAGCAGCGTGTCTGGAGGGGGAGACTCTGTAGGGCCGAGGGAGCGGCTGCCCTTCCCCTCCTCTCCTTTCCCCTCCCTTTTTCTCCCTTCCCTTCCCCTCCCCGCCCCACTGGGGCTGTGGCGAGCAGAGAGCTGGGCTTGGCCCTTGCTGGAGGTGGCAGGGTCAGGCAGACACAGTGTGCCGTCAGGCAGGGAGCCGTGGGCCTGGGGCAGCGTGGATGGCAATTAGGGGTTAATTGGTTGCTTTTTATTTTTATCTTTTCCTCCCCACGTTTTGTGTGTTGAGGCTGGAGGTCTTCAGCCCGCTGGATTGCATCCGAGGGGGAGAAATTCGGGCGAAGGGCTTGTCAGTGGGTTTGTGCACCAGCGGGGAGGTGTAAAGCTGTGGCTGAAGGGGAGTAAAAGGGAGAAGGCTGGAGGAGAGAAACTTGGAGCACGGGGGCTGAGCAGGACCAGGCTGAGAAGTGGTCACCTTTCGGCACCTCCGACTTTTTCTGGGATTTAAACTCCAGTATCGCCGCCGAACGCCTTGAAAATGGTGGTTTTCATCAACAAAAAGCTTACATCTCTCGTGAAACTTTTCAAGAAGAGAAAGAGTAAGTAGCCGTGCGTGCTTGCTGCCCTTCGGGGAAGGAGCCCGGCAGGGGAGCACAGCTCAGGCTTTCGCGCTGCCCTGCGGCCGCTGCTGCCGCTCCGTTGAGGATGTGAGGAAATGGCCTGGGACGGCTGCCATGGGCTGCTGTGCCACTGCCACCTCCTCTGCCCGTCTGCGGGTGCGGTGGCATCCACCTGCCAGCTCCGGGTTGTAATTGGGATTGGTTTGCCTCTGGTTAGCGAGAGCAGGCACAGACCGGCTGTGGCCGTCCCTTACTGCAGCGAGGGGACGGGGTGTGGGACCAAGGCGTCCTGAAGGTGAGGAGAGCGATTGGCAGTCATCAGAAAGCTTCTCTGAGGTCCCTGAAAACAAGTGAGGAAATTTATCTGAGAACCTCCCCCCACCCCCAAGTCCCTTTAACACAGGCATTGAGCACTATGTCGTAGGTATGCCTTAAGCCTCACAACTTTATGTTCTTTGATGTGAGTACAGATTATTTTCTCTGAACCGATCCCAGCGGATGGGCTGTGGTGTTAGGGGAAGAGCCCTTTTCCAGGTGGCTGTTGCCTTGGCGTTGCTTCCTGACGCACCTCCTCTGCTACCCCAGAGGCACGGCACAAACTTCGGCAAGGATGCTGCGGGCAGCGAGCCGCGCACATCCACCTGCAGTGTGGAAACAAGGGAAGATGCAGAGCTGGTAGCAAGGGCAGTGCAGTGGAGCCGACCCAGCAAAACAGGTGCCTGGGAGGTGGCACAGCTGTAGTGGCTTTTTCTTCTCTCTTTTTTTTTTTTTTTTTCCTGCTTTGGAGAGCTGAGCAAGGATACGCAGCTTGCTGGCCGCAAGCCAAACGCTGCCTGGGGGATCATAAAATATGACCCCCAACTGCCCTTTTCCTGTTTATTGCGGGGCGGAGGGACGTGGCCATTCAACTGTAAAAGTTTTTATTGATGATAAACTCTAAAAGAAAGGTAATGGCTGTCTCTCGGGAAGCATAAATGATAAACAAATCTTAGACTTATGTGCTTTGGCTGATTCATTACTGACTGTCTGCAGGGAACTTTGAACTTGAGCAGCGTCAGCACGTTACTTTCATGTGCATACTGGCAGGGAAGATGTGGCCAATGCAACCCCTCTTTAGTGCTCTCCTGCTCCAAGGAGTATTTCCCCATTGAGTTACTGCTGTCCAAACCTGCTTTCCACTTGTGGAAATGTGAAGTAGCTGATTTGTTGGCTTTAGCTGAATTTTGGTTCCTGGTTTGTATGTGTGTGAGGTCAGAGAAGGTTATTTCACAGTACAAATGAACCTGTCGTAATCTCTCACAATGACTGTCACATTCTCAGGGTCACCCTTGAGCAAGGGGAAGCTCCTGGCAGGGTCAGGGGACAGGAAAACTGATTTAATCTGCTGAGACTGGGAGCTAGAGGGAGCAAACATTTCCAAGTTCACAATAAATTCATCAGCAAATATAAACACAGGAGGATAGAAAGGTATTTCCTACACATCGCAGGAGAATGCATTTAGATTAGAAATGGGAGGAGGGCTTTTAAACTATCATGGAAGCGAGGTTCTAGACAGCATTTGGACTGTAAACTATAGTGGACCTAAGCTTATGGTGAAAAGCAATCTGTTTGTAGTAAAAAACAATCCTATGATTCTATGAAAACAATCGTTTTGGTTTCAAGAGGATGCATGGCAAACTGACGTATGGGGTTACATGCTGCAGCTACCTACAGTAGCATTTAGTTTCTTTCTTTTTGTCTCTTTCTGCAGCTGTTTCCAACTTAGATGAAGAGAGCAGATGGACTGTCCATTACACTGCTCCGTGGCACCAGCAGGAAAATGTGTTCCTGCCTTCCTCAAGACCACCTTGTGTGGAGGACCTGCACCGACAAGCCAAGCTGAACCTCAAGTCAGTACTGAGAGGTAAGATGCTGCTACTACAGGCGCTAACATATCCTAAAGCTATGGTGGTTTTTGCAACAGTCTTTGCAGTCCAAGTTGTAGGAGTCAGAAGAAACTTGTTTGGTTTGGCTACAGCACATGTGGAACACTGAGTGGGGTTTACCACTAGAGATAAAGGGAAAATACTTCTGCTATTGAGAAACAAGGAAGTCTGTTACCTGGCAGAGCACTCTAGAGTGGAAAAATAGAAAACCTGGTGGGTTTTGGCCGTTCCCATTTAGTCTTTGGAGCGCTTCAAAAACAGTGCCTTCCATTTCAGTAAGTCCTGAATTATTCCATTTATGTGTTAGTTTAAGAACCAAATCAGAGGTATGTCATTCAGCGACCCTTTTTGTTGCTGTACAGTATCATTTCTGGGAATGTGCATCTTTGTGAAACGTTGGAAAAGGTGTTGAGGGAAAAGAAATGGCGAACAGAGGACTCACAAGGACTTTTTCAGTAGTATAACAGCTTTCTTGCAGAAGGGTGCAGAGTTATTCTGAGGACCAGTTTCTGCCGTTAGTATTCATGCCATACTCACCAGTGTGGCATGCATTGAGTTGTGTTAGTGCAGTGGGCAGGCAGCAAGCAGAGAGGACTGTGAAACAGCTCTTTCTGGGCCAAAAGAGCTTGAAATTACAGCGTATTGTCCATGTTCTGGAAATCATTAACGGGGTTTTCTTTACATTGGCTATTTTGCAAAGGGCCAGCTTATTTTGAGTCCCTGTTTGTTTCATCAGGAACCACAGGCACTCGATACCTCACAGAGTTAACTTGATTTAAAAGAGTGGTATATTTTTGTTAGTTTAATACTATATTTCTGCTTTTTAAACATGCAGAAAACTTCATTTTATATGTCTTGAGTGGAGAAGTGTTTGGCTGTCATGTTTTATTTCTCTTGCTGTTTCTCCAGTTAATTGATTTTCACTATCTCTTACTAGGTGCCTTTCGTTATCATTTAATAGGGTAGTCTTGACAGCCAGGTTTATTAGCTCACACATGGCTCAGATGATAGCCTGTGTGTTCCTCTGTACTTATATTGGATTAATACATTTGTGCAGTGCTTTAGCCTTGAAATGTTTACTGTTCCCTCACAGGCACACTTACCAGTTCTTTCAAATATATATGTGTATATATATATTATATATATATATATATATATATATATATATATACCTCCTTTAGATTAAAATAATACTGTTTATGGTTAGCTTTTTGTAAGCCCTAACTTACAACTTAACTGTTCTTCTATTTTTCTATTCTCTGCGTGGTTCCATTATAAAAGAAAAATCCACAGGCTAAAATGCTCTTCTGATTTTCTTGTGTTTTATAGGAAATGTAACCTCTGCATCTTCTATTTCAATAAGTTTAATATATTTGTATGAAACTGATTATCATATGCTGCTTCCCCCAGCTTACACACCTAAAGTTATTTCTATCTGCTGGGACTTTTCTCTAGAGCTGCTTCTCTTTATAAAAACAAAACAAAACAAAACAAAACAAAAAAACAACACATAAACCTATCTCTTTATAAAAAAAAAAAACAAACCACAACTATTCAGTACTACTACACTTTACCAATTAGATATTTGTGGTAAATAAAACTTGCATATACGCATGATGTGGGGCTCCTTGTTAATGAAATTCCATGCTTTCAGGGAAGTAATTGAGAGAGAGAGACAAAGCTACTCTGCTGCCTTCAGCAGACCTCCAGCTGCTGACATAGTCAACAAAACTCCACTCTTATTTATTTAATTACTTTTTACCTCAAGCTCTTTCCCTGGCCATGTTTCTTCCTCGCAAGCAGTTCCTCACTGTGGCCTGTAGCTGTCCTCGGTAGCTACAGCATGAATTTAACACCATTTTCAGTAATTTCATTACTGCCTGCAGGGGCTCTGAGCAGTGAGAGAGGCATTGCCTGAAGTTTTACCAGCTTTACCCTTCAACAAGCACTGTGAAATCGGGAGGACACCAGTGCTCCTGAGCACATTTGGTGGGTTAGGTTAAAAGTTCTCTGCCCAGAGTTGAGTTTCATTTAGCTTAGAGGTGTTATAGAGATTGTTATGTAGTTGTGACTACTACTGAACTATTTTTCCACCTGCTGTTTTCAGAATAGACAATTTTTTTCAAAACTGCTTAATGGATAGGAAGTAAATTGCCTAGTACTATGTGATTATAGCATAGAAGGCTGGAAGGAAAAGTAATGGTCCATAGCAAGTTGATTGCAGGCTATTATTTTGTTGCTGCATTCATTGCTGCCCCAGTGAATGAGAGAAGTTAAGTATAAAACTTGGGTTACCAATAGTAATTCACTTGCAGAGCACAACGTTCATTTAAACCACCTCTATTTAATGTATATATTTTTTTCAAAATAATTCAGGCAAGATATTCCTTTCTGTCAAGGTGTTCTTATCCATCTAGATTCACCCACCTAATACTAACCAGATAAAATCCTGAGTAGCTTTTCAAATAATGGAAGGTCAAACCTATTTGTGCTGGTACAATTTTAAGAAATCAGCAAATTTTGACAGAATGGGCGTAGCTAAAACAAACAACCTAATTTTTCTGGGGAAAAAAAAACAAACAAAACAACAACAACAACAATAACAACAACAACAACAAAACAAAAACAAACAAACAAACAAACAAACAAAAACAAAAACCAACACACACAACCCAACCAAGTGCTCTCTGCTCTGTGATCTCAGTGTACTTTTCATACCTTTAGCAGAAGCAGTGTTGCATTTGGAGGAGGAGAAAGTGACTTTTTTAATGCAATTTATTACTTTATAATATATCTATTTCTATACATTGAAATGTCCTCTGCTTATTGCACTGTGAAATTTCATGCAGCTTGTGATCACAGATGTTACATGGAGGGATTCTGTTGGATTTTTGTACCTATGAACTAGACTTTTTCACTCTTAAAATCAAGGGACCATGCTGAGCTCTTCCTTTGCAAAACTACTTTCAAGTATAAATGGTGAGATCTTTCATTCAAATTTCTTCACAACTGAGGTAAAGCTATTTGTTATTTAGGCATGCAGGTGCTTGGGTGCCATCTGATTTTTTTTATATAAACAAAACAAAACCACAATATTTTCTAGTAATCTGAATTAGAAAATGAAGCACCTGAAAGTTGGGAAGTTTGTGATGCACGCTATTTGTTTCGGTTCTCAAGAACTGGGGTGGCTTTCTTAGACTTTCTATTAAAATGTAAAGTTGTTACTGACTAAAATCAGTGACTTGAAAATGTTGAACTCAGGCTGCGTAACTACTAGAAGCCCATTTTAAATGAAAGTCTTTAATGTCACTTTAAAGTCTCAGTGGCTTAGCTGCTAGAGCAGAAGAGCTAATTGGGCTGCACTTCATTCGCATGGTACCACGGCAATATGATTTAAAAGGCAGTTTACTAAATGGTGCAGTTCTTTGCTGGTGGTGGTAGCTCCTGTTATTTTAAACGTTTTGTTTCCAGTGGATAAAACAGGCTCTCCCTTTCTCTGGGGAAGCAGCCAGGACCTTGGATCGCCCAGCGGAGCAGATGGGGCGACATGTTGGATGTCAAGCCTGGGCCATCCAAGGCACCTGGTTCCCTACTCTCATGGCCAAGCTGCTCTAGCAGGCCTTTCCTGAGAGCCTGCTTGAAGTGGGCTCTTGCTTATGCTTCCATGGTCACCTTCTGTTCCCAGGATACAAATGTTCAGGTGGGAACAACATGATATTGGCCCTTGAGGAGTGTTGTGTGGCTTTGTGCTCTGTGCCACTGCGTCCTCCTAGGGAGCAGGGGAAATGGGAGGTGAAGAAGAAGAATGGTGAGAAAGAGCTAAGGCTCTGCATGGTGTCCAGACCCCAAAACTACCTCCTTGCACTGCGTGCCTTCAGCTTCCAAGGCTGAAAGACTGCTTGGCTTTTTCAGTCTTGTGTTGCCGATGTCTACAGAGTGGTTGGACTGGCATTGAGAGTCCACTGTGGACGCTTACTGCAGTGTATCCTACAGCGTTTTTGGCCTGTGAGGCCAAGAGGTTAAGTGGGTGTTTGACCAGAGTCAGGCTGGTGGCACCATCAAACAGCCCCTGTCAGTGTGCACCAGCAGATCTGTCTTGCTGCTCTGCAGCATTGTAGTACATAAAGGATCATGGTCTGAAGTGTAGTCCAGCTGCTCACCTGAACTCACTTTGCTCTGCATTTTTTTTGAACCGTCCTGTGCTCTCCATGAAATGTGGATATAACTCAGCTGCAGTACTAGGAGGCAGGGGGCATATGTGGCCTGATCTGCAAGAGGCAGTCATCTTCCAGTTCCAGCAATTGGCAGTGTAGGGTCCTGAAAACAGATCAGGCTCTCAGCCAATGGCATGTTCCTCAAGGGTCTTGTGAAGCTCTCTCTGCTCAGTTCAAGTTGCAGGTTGGGGATAATGTTTTGGTGCACACTGCTGTTTATTGCTTGGACTGGCTGTCGTTCCCAGTGGGTTAAAGTGGCAGATATGTACTGAGAAATTTATACCTGTAAACAGTGTGAACAGTTGGATATGCTTTCATACTAATTTTTCAAACTATAGCTGCAGAGGCTTCTTGCACAAGTGTCTGCACTTTGTGCCTTTCCCTCCCCTGGCGTAATTGTGTTGATTCAAACTACGTATATAGTATAGGGCTTGTTGTTCCAATGTCTGTGATGATTCATTTATTATCTCATCTTCAGAAGAGCTGGATTTGGCTGAGAGTGGCTTCTGTTTAGCTTTGTTGGCCAAATTCAAGGAATGTATTTAAGCAGCAGTGATTGGAACACTTGATTTGTTTTCTAGGAGACATCTGGTTAGCATTGTCAAATAAAACCGGATTTAAGTAGTTACTCATAAAGCCGCTATTATGTCTTGCTGCAAGACCCTCCAGACAGGTACGTGTTTACCCTTTGTCTTCTGAGGGCATCTGCCAGATCACTGCTCAGATGAGCAATATTAGGGTCAGCCCTACAAGTCAATAATCCTGCTGAGAAGATTATGGACTTAAAATAATCTTATGTTTCATTAAAGAGCTGCAGAGTAGAGGGGAACCACTGGTCTAGTTCAGGTTCAGAGGGATATCAAGATGCAAATTTCATAGCAGATGGAAACCTTAATAAAATAAAAGACCATTAAAGGCTAGGGGTAGACCATGTTTTCTGAAATCAACTTATTCTAATTATTTTAGTTTCAGCAGTCAAGTTAGTGCCAGTGGTTCTGTCCATGTACCCTGTCTTTTTTACAGTTTCTGAATTAATTCACAGTATGTCTGTTGATGGTTTTAACCAGGTTCCATACTCTAGCCACGCTTTCTAACAGGGAATTTAAAGAGGGAAAAAAGATTAAAAGAAAAAAGGAATATTCAAATGAAAACTAAGCAGAATTTTACTGGGAGTCTACAGTTCATGTGTTTGAATGCTGCTCTGGGGCTGAAAAAATGAGCTAGTTGGGAGGATTTAGATTCCCTATGTTTAGGTTTAGTTATGTAGTGCAGTGTTGAGTGTATAATAACATACAGGGTGGTTATACATAGATTGATTGCATGGTGTCATACGTACATGATGAAGTGAAAGCATTTCTAGTAAAAGGGTTAAGAAGTCTAAAATTTGTTTCAAAACACTAATGATATTTCCTTAAACCAGTTTAACATGTTTTCTTCGTTTTTTCTGATGGAAGTCAGAGTCGGGAGGAAGATTTGTTTGAAAGATTATCGAACCCCACCCTGTTTCAAATCTGTGCCTTTAGTGGGAGAGAAGAAATCTGAAGTGTTACTGTCTGATATAATTGTTTCAGTGGTAGGTAAGCAACTTCCATCACAAGTACTATCAGACTTTCAGCTGATTTCCAATTTGTGTTTTTATCTCCCTCTCTTAGATTGGGGTGTTACATACACGCTTGTTTGCTGCATTTTAGGTAGCTTTAAGTTGAACATTAAATGTCCCAGGAGAAAAAACATCAGAAATTTCCTTTGCATTTTTGTATCATCTCTGTTCAGTAGTCTTAAGAAACAACAAATATCCATAAAAATGCCAGGGAAAAAGTGTAGAGAATGTTTTTTAATGCCAGCATCAAACATGCAAAAGGAAGCAAATAGAAACTGTTAAACTTAAGACATGTTGTCACCAGTAAATGTAGTGGTATAACACTCATGCAGAAATTTAAATTAACTCAAGACAAACGGTGATAACTATTTTGAGCACTTCCCAGTGACAGCTTGTTAACAAATATAATCTGCAATGGCTGTTGCATTTTGGTGCCTTTAGATAGGTTTTCTGTATGGCTAAGTCATACCGACCACCTGGGGAGCTATGGGTGGGACTACATTTATTTGTCTTTGAAAAGCTTCATAAAAAGAAATATAGAAATGATCAAAGTGTTTGTATTTACTTAAAACTCTAAAAGGTATTTTCATATTTCAGAGGTCCTTTTAGTTTGGATCCTTATTAAAGGCTTGCACCTGATCTGGACTCTTGGAAAAAAAAATCAAACTGCATGCCTCCTTTACTTAAATGCTGCACTTCACGCCCCATCCTTGTGCATTTACACAGCTGAGCCCTGAAGCAGCCAGGGGAGGCTGGTCTGGAGGGGTGGGCTTCCCAGCCTGACTAGGTGGCCTGCTGTTGTGCCAGAACACCCTTCCCAGTGTAAAACAGGGCACTTGTGCATTGCAGAGGATAGACCTAGCGTAAGTACATTATGTTAGTTAGATTTTTTCAGTTAGATTTATTTGAAGTATCCATTCAGCAGACTTCTCCATTGCAGGAGAAGGCTCCATTAGGGTTATCTTTATCCTGTGGAGCCCAAAACATCTTTGTTTCTGGGAACTTAGCATAGTATCTGTCATTAAATCTACCTGTGAAGCTGGGCTTGGGCACTTGTGCAAGAGGGAACACAATTAGCAGTGCTCGAGTATTGGAAAGGTCTGGTAGACTTGGTCGACTTTCTTTTTACTCAACAAATAAGAAAGCCTTGTAATAAATAACTAACTTTTGGCAATAGGTTTAAAGCCTGCAGCTTCATACAACACTTGCGTGTGAAAGAAGTCTGTTGGATACCAGTGTTGATTGTCTCTAGGGTTGTTTTATGCTTTTGTATATGTATTTGTATGTATATGGAGCCCTGCTCTTTTCAGTGTCACCCAGTGCCAGGACAAGAGGCCATGAGCACAAACGGGAGCACAGGAGGTCCCGTATGAACATCAGGCACTTCTTTACTGTGCAAGTGACAGAGCACTGGCAAAGATTGCACAGAGAGGTGGTGGAGTCTCACTCCTTGGAGATCTTCAAAAGCCACGTGGGTGTGCTCCTGGGCAACCCGCTCAGGCTGTCCCTGCTTGAGTAGAGGGTTGGACCAGATGGCCTGCAGAGGTCCCTGCCAACCTCAGCCATTCTGTGATGCTGTAAAAATACAAATCTAGAAATAGCACTATCAAATTACATTTTGGGGAAAGAGATGTGAATAATAAGGAAGGTAGATGGACTGGAAAATGCTGGTATTAGCCAAAGCATCTAGATAGAACTGTTAAGCAGAAATTTTTCCAGCTGATCTGGCATGGTAGTATATATCTGTTGAAATTCCTGACCTATTAAAACGGGAGTCTGAACAAACCAGCACACTGGATATATCACAGCTGAAGTTCATGAACTTGCTTTACAGTTAGAATTGGTCACAGTTCAGTTGATACACAAGTGCATCGTTGCTGTGGCTTTACAGCATATTTTAAAGCTTTGATATAGAAGCACTCCCTGTGATACTCAAGTTCTGCAGATGATATGGGGATTTATACATTTAAGAGAAATGGGATTTGATCCAAGCTGAATGAAGTTTTGGGAGGAATATAAAGTAGTAGAGGCAAGCTGTCTGCCTCATTTAGATTTAGGGACAAAAATAGATGCTGCATTGGAATTAAACTGAGCTGTTTTTTTAAAGTCATATTTAGCATGAGATCTTTGTTGAAAACCAGATTGCTTTTGTACAGCTCTACGTTTATACAAGCTGTTTCATCCACACAAAGAGAGTTGTGCATTCTTATCACTGGTTTGTAAATGAGGGACACATAAAGAGGCTCAGAGTGAAAGTCAGTGACTTTTGCTAGCTTTACTAACCAGAAAAGACCTTTGAACTAGGGCGTCTCATTTTAATTACAGTTTCAGGACTGATCATTCTCAGCAAGCTCTTTATCTTGAAAAGTTACCTCCTGAAATTTCCTATTAACTGGGCTTCATGTGTAGTCCAGAATCTTTGTCCCTGTCGTACTGCAGTTCAGAAAGTAGGCAGGGAGGCAGGAACACCCTCCAAAGGGGACCCAGTTTTGTAGGGCATGTTCCAGTGTAACACTGGTGTGACCAGTCCCCCACAACATGTAGCTGTGCCTGTTATAATTAAGGCAGCAGCCTTTTTGCCTAATAGAGCATGCCATGAGTAAGCTGGATATTCGTCTGGAGCTCATCTCACCCTTAAATAATTTTAAATCCTATCTACTGAAAAATCCTTTCAGGCATTTTACTTTAAGCAACCATTGGATAACAAGCACACAGTGCTCAGAAGTGGAGATGTTGAAATCCCTGTTACATTCTTCTGCTCCTTGTGAGAGAGATGTCCGCAGTGTTGTACCAGGCGCTGGTTGTTACTTGTGTGGAGAGGACCCGAAGTAAGGCAGCTCGGGTTCTTCCTTAGCTGGCTTTATCCCAGTGCCTCAATGTGCCCATGTGCTGCAGGCAGAGGGTAGATACCCCCTACAACTCTGCATTTAGGAGGTATATCTGTGAAATTTAGGTGGTGTCATGTCTGTCTACAGATGTACAGCTCTTGCCTGGATCTAACCTGAGGGGATTCACTTGGACAGCAGAAATCCCGTGTCTGGAAGCCAGGTCTTCTGACACCCAGTCCTGTCCCTCACAAACCCATGAGGTCTTAGTTTTCTCACCTCAGCTGGAAAAACAAATTCAAAACGTGCCTGAAGTAAATTAAACTTACATGCAATTATTTATCAGCTTGAAAACAAAAAGTTCTCCTAAAACAGAAAGCAGTGATATATTACATTACTGTGTTTATTAAAGAGCAGTGTGATATATAAAGTAATGTGTTATTTTTTAAAAGTTTGTTTCTCGAGACACTTTTCACTCTCTTGGAAAAGTGTATTTATGTAAGACAAATGTATGCTGTACTGTAGTCTGTCTGTATTTATAAGACAGTGTTTGTAGTTGGCTTAGAGGAAGGAGGTTTGTGTGTGCAGCCATTCCCACAGAAGGGAATGGCTGCAATGCCTAAAGCAAAAAAGGGAATAAAAAATCTGACCTGAGGGAGTAGTTTTCCAGTGATACGTGCAGTGAATGGATAAATGTATTTTAATACGCTAGTCAGCAGATTTGTTTCTGTAGGTGACAGTTTAGCTGACTCTTGCAGATAGTAGCCTTTTTCTAGTACAAAAAAACAAAAAAAACCACCCACTACAAAACACAAGTTACAACTTGAGGGGCTCTGCCAAGAAGTCACCCTGAACGTAGTGGAGGTAATTTTTCAGGCATGCAGATGCAGCTGTCAGCGTGTCTCTTGTTCGCCCTTGGTCACAGTGGGACAACCCCGAGGAGTGCGAAGGCACACGGAGCGCATGCTGCCTGCTCCCCTTTCGCCCTCCACACCATGGCCTTTCCCTTTCTACAGCTGGGTGTGTGGTGCCTTCCTCCTCCATTAAACTGCCCCTGATCCATCCAGTGTTTTTTCTTTGGCTTTTAGCAACTGGTCCCCAGGCCCTCTTCCTTGGGCATGAGGCCAGCTCAGGTGTTTCAGGGCTGTTCTGTCCTTGCTTTCAGACTTTTGTCACTCAACCCAAGCAATGAGTACCTACATAGGTGCTTACTTTAAGTAAGTTATTTAGTAAGTTATTTACTTTAAGTAAGTTATTTAGATGTCTGAATAGCTTTGATGCTGTATCTGTACATTGTGAATATCATGCTCGTTTAATGTTCAAGACAACAGTGGTTGCTAATAAATACTTAGAAACACAGACAGGTGGATTTATTTTTGTTAAACTCTTTAATTGTGACAGCATGTGTGTTCGTGTGGATGTAGACACCTACAGAGCTTATGGCCTGATCCTGCAACAGTCACGTGAGCCATACTAAACACGCGTAATCTCATTAGGACTAATTTAGCAAGTGACAGCTACAAGTTCAGGCCCGAGGCATCGGGGACTGGGCCTGGCTGTGGTGGCAGGAAGCTGTGGCCCTGCACTATGGCTGGGGCTGCACCACGCAGGGAGGGCCCAGGCCTTTCACCTGCTGCCAGAAGAGCAGTTTTCTGAAGAAGCCTCTGAAAACATGACATTCAGCTTTGAACAGTTACAATAAAAAATATTTTTACAGATACATTAGGGTTGTTTTCAGAAGCTGTCTCCCTCTGGCCAGTTCTGTTGCTGGCAGGGCAGTGCATTTTGCTTCATGCAAACTTCCAAGATACTGTGACGAGTTTTCGTGGAAAATTTCTGCAAGTATGAAATAAGAAATGTTACCAAAGGAGAGGAAAAGGCCCAGCACATCCAGTCCTCTCCCAGAAAACACAATCTTTCTTGCATCATGGAGCAACACACTGTGTGCATCTGACTGAGCAGACAAGGTATTCGTTAATCCTGGTTTTTCACAGTAATACCATGTCAAACGAAGGGATGAGGTGTCTGAGCTGTGCCTTCTGTTCACTCAGGTGATTTGCGACTCAAATTCTCGTGTAAGAATATGGTTTCAAATTGTTTGAAAAGCAGTAAATAGCTCACGTATGCGAGACTTGCTACCGTGTGTTATCAGCTCAGGGTCAAACGGAATTAAATGCAAGTTCCTAGTGTAAATTGAAGAGATCTTCAGGATTGAGAGGCCTTGGTGGTATTTTGTACCCTTGGCTTGCCTGCATGCCACAGAGGCCAGAAGGGTTTACTGGAGAGTTTGAGTTATTCAGCTGGAGTCTGACCTTCAGACCTTGTCCTACAGAAGTATTGCCAAAAATAGTAAAACATAAGGATTAATAAAGCTCGCTAAGCTCCACAACAGCACTGAATCCAGTGTTCATGGTTCAAAATTCTTGTGCAGCATTGCACTCAGCTCTATTGCCTGCAAATTGCCCCTTTTGGAAGAGGGAACTGCAATTAGCTCACATATTGCTGGTGAGAAGCATCCCTAGCGTGCTGGTGTCTTACACAGGGATTTAGTGAACTCTGCAGTAATGAAACGCCGAGGAGACATATGAGGGGTTGATTATATGGCAGCAACTCAGATGTAATGGTATGGGCACTGACAGCTTTAACACATTTTCTCCTGTCATGCATCCCCTGAATATCCTATCTACCATGCTCTAACAACTGTGACAGTGATGAGGGAGTCTTTAAAAGGTTTTAAACCACATTTCCCACACACTTTCTTCATGCCTAACTAAAACCACCCTGTGAATGGCAAAACTCAACCTCAGGCAAAATTTTCTTCTCTAGGAAAGGTTTAATTTAGTCACATAAGTGGGGATAAATTATATTATAGCGTAATATGACTACAGTCATTTTAAAGCAATACTTATAATACAGAAGTTTTGACATTTAATATATCACTGGTATAGGGGGAAAAGGACAAGAACTAACTTAAAACTCTATGTAGTCAGAAAAAAACACTTGGAAGGCAGCAGAAGTCTGTGCACAGCACCTCTGCACTTAGCCCCCAGAGCTAATGAAGGGGGAAAAACACGGACGTAGCTCAGCCTTTGTACCATGACATCACCCAGTGTGGCCACCCGTTGCACTTGCCAAGCCAAGGGCTTTTCCTCGTCTTCCTGGGCAAAAGGCTACTGTTTGTGTAACAAAACCGGTTCATCTGGGGCAAAATAGTATTATTGCACAGTTCAGTTCAGATCTGTGCACGGTAATGCAGCACACAGGGCGTATTTTGAGCTTGCTGTGCATGTGCTGCTGAGTTGATCTCAGGCAGACGTATCCTTAGGAGTCGCTGTTTGTGTCCTGCCTGATGCAGTCTCCCATGTTTTGCCCTGGCAGTTTTTAGGCAGAAATTACGGAAAGCCTGTACACATTTTTGTGTATTGGATAATGTGAGTGATGGCAGCCCTGCCATGGGGTACAAGACTGTGCATATCCCTGGCTCAGCTAGCACTAATGTACTGTCACATGCTTAAAACCAAAGATTATTAATAACCAGAACTGACTCTCTTCTTTTGTTATGTGTTCAGACATCTCTGAAATAGCATGCTTATTTGTAGGAACTTTTTCACTAACTCAGTATCTAGTGCTCCTCTCTGTTTGCATAATGGGGCTGTGGGACTAGGACAAGGTATTGCCCCTCTGGGAAAAAGGATCCGTGTCTGGAACTTTTCTTAGAGTATTTCTTCCAGGTTATATGTGTATATATATATGTAACTACAAAACATTTAGCTGAAAAATAGAAAGCTGATTGCTTACAGAAGACCATGTGCACCTTATGAGAGTGATTAGATGGTGTGTGCACTCCTCGGCTAGCATAGTTTTCAGATAGAAGTTACTACCCTTGGTGTGGCAGTGACAATAACTTCAATTAGCTGTACTGGTTGATCGACCTCCTGTTGTGTTTCTGGGCTGTTGCAAAGTAAAGTAAAAGATCTCTCTCTGAAGCTTCTGATGAGGTTTGCTGGCCTCAGGTGCCGTCTAGAGGATGTGTTTCTTGCTGTGCTGTGAAATGTACTGTGACACTAAGTAAATAAAGAAGCTATTCTTTTGGATAAGTCACCTTTGTGGTGGTTTGTTTCAGCAATCTGCAGCAATTCTCTTGGCTTCTGCAGCCACATCACTGCAATAGCTTCTGAAGTTACTTGGATCTTGTGTTGTGGACTAACAAAGGTTGTGAGCTTGATAAACTGTTTTATTGTCAGCTCTCTCATTGAACTTGCTGTGGTCTTCAGACATTCAGTGTTGTCTTCCTCAATAGTTCAGGGAGATCTTTTGGGCTTCATGAAGTATGCTATTCATCATCTTCATCTCCTTGGTTAAGAGAATAAATAAGGTTAAGCAGGTAATACCAGAGCATGGTCCATAAAAGCCCGTGGCTCTTGGGGCATCCATCCAGTAATGCCTGGTGTTGGAGAGCTGCAGAAGTGGTCAGTAAGGACCTGAGGCCTCATCCCAACAGTGAGAAGAAAAATAACTTCACTCCCATGTACCTCTTAGGTTTTCTTCGTGTTGGTTTGTGGTGATGAGCGACTGATCTGAAGGCAAAACTTGTGGTGCCGAAGTTGACAGCTCAGTGCATTAGCCCCTGCTGCAAGTTGATTCAAGCCTTCGTGCCGTTTCATCCTGCCCCAGCCCACTTACCCCTGCTCCTTTGTAGCTCAAACCAACAAATCGGCCTGTCAGGGTGCTCCCATTTGTGGGTGTTAAGAGCTGGGTCTTGCTGATCCAATGCCAGGTTTGAGGGGGTGGAAGAATTTGTTTTACCACGGTTGCTGGCAGTCTTTTCTCACCCCCCTCTGGAGCACGGCAGCTGTTTGCCAGATGTGCGTGGTGTCAACACGCTCACACGTGCCAGACAGGTGAGTGAGGTTACTGACCCTCCGCTGCCCAGCTGTAGGAATTGATCGGGGTCTCAGAACCCACCACCACCACCTGTGGGCCTTGAACTGAAGGAGCAGTGACAGGTTCATGCCATACAGCCCTTTTTGACCCCATGCTGAAGCATGCGATAGGCCAGGACGTACGTCTGGCTCCAGTGGAAATGGCTAATTATCAAATCGCATACTTGCATTCTTGTGCATTTTCACATGCAGGGAAATCCACCTCGATTAAATCATCACAGAGCTGTGGTTGCTCGAGGTCAGTTAAACCACCACCGTGGAGTCCTACAGTCCTCGGTCTCAGGAGCATATGGATGTAACAGAGAAAATGTATGCTGACGGTGCAAGTCATAACTCCAGTTAATCATTTGGCAAGCAGAAGCCTCTAAAATGTTTCCCTCAAAATAAACATTGCATATTTTCCATTTTAAGAGGTATTAAAAAGATCAAGGTAGGGAGACAGATGATACAGTCACAGAAAATCTTTCTCCAGTTTGTGATGACAAAAGCACTTTGTGCTATGCCCATATATTGTGCAGAAATCTCAGCTCCTTAGATAGAAATGTAACAGATACTTATTTTTCTTTTTGCTTTCCTCATCTTTCATCAGATTCAGATATCTGTCTCTGGAAACGCAAAATTAACGGTTTGACTGGGCTGATGAGTTTGGTTGCCGCATCTTGAACATTTATTTTTTCCTTATGCTCTGGCGTCTGTTGTTCTTTAGCACAGTCGCACTGAATATCAATTAGGAGGCGGGAGGATGGTTATGGAAAACTTGGCGGGGGGATGAGGTGCCGACTGGTATTTTGGCCGTGTTGAGCGGGCATGCACGTTCGTTCTGAATTCTTTCTGAACTTTGAAAGCTCTTTGCTTATCACATTGAGCTCTGCAGTGACATGAGATTTTGAGATCCCTGTGCTTTGCATTCCTCTCCAAAATCACAATAAATGGTCTATTCTGCAGGCACGAAGACAAGACAAGTGGTCAGTGCCAAAGTTATTTAGCAGATGGTGCGTGAGTAGCGAGCAACATCATCATTTCAAGTGCAGAGCGCATAATGGGTGTCTACCGGCCTGGCAAACGAGACCCTGGTGTTACACGCATGCTTCCGTCTCCCATCCTGCAAGATGCTGCCATCTGTCAAGACACCGAGCCAGATCTCACTTAAAAAAACCCCAACAAATAAATCAATTTCAGTCGTCTTTCCAAAGCTCTTCCATCTCTCGATTTAAATAAAAGCCACGTGTATACACGCTATGTGTGGGCACACATACATAACACATGTAGAGAGGTGGAAATATAGATTAAAAAAATGAGAAATGCAACTTTGTGTTTCATTACTTGGGACAGACAGTGCTAATGCATGGTAAATACTGTCAGTAAAACGTACGTTTGTAAGTGCATTGTACGTGAAGTGTAGACAGGGGTGGCTCTGGTGATACATTGATTTCCTCTTTCCCTGTCTTTTGGCAGAGTGTGACAAGCTGCGGAGGGATGGCTACCGGAGCTCTCAGTATTACTCTCAGGGCCCCACCTTCTCCTCATCCTCCAGTGCAATCTGTGGAAGTTACCAGGATGATTATGAAGAAATTGAACAAAAGGTAATGATGGGGGGCAAAATAATGGAAAAAATGTATGTCTGCTGCAGTTTAATTGCCTGCAATAATATTATTCAAATAAGGTGGGATTGCCAGAAGGTCGTAAAGATGCTTGTTCTTTTGAATTGCAGTGGTATTAGGTCCTCTCACTTCCCTGGTCTCTTAAAAATCCCAGTTCTACTCATGAATTTATATAAAGTCATCATATGACGTGATAAAGATGTGAGAGGCAGAATGAGTTTGGTAGTGTTTGGGGAGGGGGAGGAGATAGTCCAGTAAGGGTAACTGTTTTGAAACTAATTATGTGCTTATATTCAAGTACCAGGGAGAGCTATTAACCAGCCATCAGTGTACTCACTTGGAAATAGCAGCACATGCACACTTTGAATTGCTCTTCTAATACAGACAGGCAGTTTCATCAGGTAGAGGCTTTGTCCTATTGGATCACAACTGCTTGTGTAAAGGCATCCAGAAGAATGAAGGATGGCCCAATAAGCTGGGTTTACCTTCTCTGTTTCAGTTTGCTTCATGTTCATATGCCCAATTCTCAACTCCCTGGATATTTATCTTACTTAGAGTTTAGAAAATAAGCAAATAAAGAGAGAAAGAAGGGACAGCTGAGCAAAAATCCTAAGAAGGTTGCAGAAGTGTCTTGTATACATCAATTTATATACATTTCAATTACAAAACTTGTAAGTTGTGTTCATGTTCTAAAGAGGAAAGGAAGTTTTGCTCCTCTGTCTTTACCTTATTCTGTTGTTCCTATGAGCTCCAAAAGACAAGCCTTGGCTAACTTTGGTGCTGTGGGCTAAGATACTAGTGCTGGGGTAGACAGTGAGATGCTCTGGAGTCTGGATGTCCAATGCTGGAGCTGAAATGATGGAGCTCTTGGGTTTTTCGAGATAGATATTCTAGAATACTTTGCCACAAAATGTTGCTTGGATAGTGGGAGGATATCCTTAACTGTAGCAGAATGTATATTTTTTTGAGCTGTTACTAAGCCACAGGTGCTTTGTGTAGCATGGACCAAATAATTCTGTCTGTAATTAAAGGATCCTGAGAACTCCGTTTAAAGGGTACAGTGTTTTCAGTTCTATCCTCCATGCTTTTTAATCACATAACAAAAATTGTTGTGGAATATGTACGTTCTCTAATCCAGGTTTTGATTGCTTTATATCTGTGTATTGGCAGGGAGTGTTGTTGCATCCCGTTGGACTCTGTGTGGTATTTACTAGCAGCAAACAGAATGTAAAGCATGTTAGTACTGTGGGCTGTATTATAACGACAAATTGCAAAACCTTACTGAAACCAATAGAATTATGGTTTTCACTGGTGAAAAAGTATTAACTGTTTGTTGCTATTAAGGTACTGCATATATATCTCTCTGAATACATATATAACCAACTTGCCTTAGCCGGTGCTCTGCAGCATGTGGCCCAGCTGCACATGTAAAACAAAAGTAACATTACAAAGAATATAAATATGGTATTTTTTAGCCATTCACATGAGTGATTATCTCAAAACCTTAACCTTAACCCTGTTGCTCTTATTTGCAGTTTAGGAAGATGCTGATCCTTGTAAACTGCAGCATGATACTGCCTTCTTGTTGTAAAACTCTGTGTTTTGTGGTGTTCTTTGACCTAGTGTCTTTTTTTAATTGACTTTACATTATGTAAGGGGGTAAAATTTTACTTTTTTTTAAACAAATGAGCATTTAACAGATCTCTGAAATGGAATTATAATTCCACTGGTAAAATGCCAAGTGCTTCTCATAAATCTTATGCCTTGAGACAGTCATCTTTCAGATGTCAGAAGAGTTCTTCAGTAACAATGTGGAGCTGAGGTCACCAAAATCCCATGATTCAAAATGCGAACTCCTTACTGCTCGATGAAAGCTTTGTGGCTTTGTTGTCTGTTCAATGCAAGAAAGCCAACATTTAAATTCTGTGCATGCAGCACTTACAAGTTGAAATTTGAGAATAGCAGAATAATGATAGATGAATGAATAGCTATTTACTGTTTGTACATTTACTTCTAAGTTGACATATTTGCCAACTTACAGAAAAACTATGTTTTACTGCATGGTAGTTCCAGAGAGGAAACTGCCTTTCCCTACTCTTTTTTTATCAACTTTTTAAATTATTTTTTTTAAGTTTATCATAGCCAGATATTGCACTTTTCTGTCTTCACTGCAGACATAATTTGAAACCATGGTTTAGATCACACAAGAGAAGACCTTTATCTACAAACAGTCTCTTGTTTGTGGAGGTGGGTGTTTATCACCAGAGGGTAATATTCATACTACAAAACACGTGGTTTGCAGTGATTCTTAGAAAACGTTTCAGAGAAGCAGAACATTTGCTGTTGCAAAGCAAAACCACTAGGGATAAGCAACCCAACCCAAAACCAAGCCAACATAAGTAGAAAACAGAAACTTGAATTCTCAGAGTGTTAGTGTGTATACAACGAAGTCCTTGGAACTACCCTTTAACTCTTAGGTTGGTTCCAGTAAGTGGTATTGCTGGAGCATAGACCAAGCTCCACTTCAGTGTACTTCTGCTGATCCTAATTGAGTTTGTTGGCAATTAAATTGGTTTATCTGGCTTTTACATCTCAGTACAGCAACTAGTGTCCTCCTTTGTCAGCTCATACATGCCACTGTTGGTGACACTAGTTGGGAAGTATTCCTGTCCTTCATACTGGTCTGTTTTCCTAGTGCCAAGGATGTATTGAGATGTCACTTTAACTCTAGTTCCCTAATATTCTGACATGTATACGCTGTGTATTTGAAATATATTTGTCTTTTTTGTGTGTGTGTGGTTTTTTTTTCCTCATTCTTCTTTCTTTCCCTTTTTATCACTCATTCTCTCTGTTTCTTTTTGTCTCACTCAACAGTCTAGTCTGTTAGACTGCATCTCTCAGTCTTGCATTAGCGCCTGCTGTAACTTGGTTCCCTGGAGCAACAAGGTATTTGCCCACGAGTGGGACCATCCAGCTGTCATACGTGCAGCTTGATGTTACTCGTAGCATTTAGCACATACGCAATCTTTTTGTTCTGCTCTTAGCTTTCAGTTACTGTTACCTGCTTCTGTTTTTTATTAAAAATAATTTTAAAAGATACTGCTCAACAGAAGAATGTCATGCCAGGATTGTTTCCTATCTTTTTCATCATTATTCCTTTTTTGTCTGCAGTCCAATATCCATTACTTAGTTGGTTCACTGAAATTTTGTAATTACTTGTGGTCTATTAACATTTGTCTCCTTTGAAACCCCTCCTCCAGTGAAAAATGTGTTTTATTTATTTGGCTGCTTGGTTGTTTTTCTAATTAGCCAAGTAAAAACTTTCCTAATTGGAGTAGCATAGTTTTTAAATGATGAATGTGAGCTATAGAGAGTACTTGCTGCCAGATGTGCACTATATCATGTCTTTATTCCATCTATGAAAATGTTTGTATGCCAAGAACTCATGGTGTTTTTCCCTAGGTCCTGTTACATGGCTTACAAACTTTGCCTTGATACAGTCTGTTAAACTTGGAGTGACAAGACATTTACTTTGCTTATTTATGGGGCAAAAAAAAGTGTACTTTTCCCACTATACTCAGCCAAACTGTTGGATATCTCTATAATATCTACAAGAGACTGGTCAGTAATCTGAAGGGGAAACAGATGCATTGACTGTATTGGCTTGAGGGACCTGGGGAGGTCTGATCTAAAATTTTGCCGGGTGTCAAGAGGGGCTGAAGATGTTGGATGCTGCTCCAGGTTGGAAATGTGAATGCCCGAGAGCCCTGACAGTGGGCTTTAGCAGGCCTGGAAATACTTCAAGACGGTGGTGCCCTCAGCTGGTCTCTCTGCCCCTCTGCTGCAGTTGCACATGGGTACTCTTGCAATCAGCACATGCATTTTATACTGCTTCACTTTTTTTTTGAAAATGCCTCTCAGTTTACTGGGTTGAAGCAGCAGTTCAAAGCATAAAATGTCAAAGCATAAGGAAGTGAGTACAGAAACTCTCCGAACAAGCAAAAGAGGCACCACATACTCAGTGCTGCACAGTTGCTGCAGGGGTTGTAAATGGTGAAAGGTTGTGTAGGTTCGGAAAGCAACTGGATCAATTCTTGGGAGGAAGGGAAGTCCTTCCAATGCTGAGAGACTGTTCAGGGGAAGGCAGCCACTGCATGCTTCCTCTGATTTGATTTCATCTGTGTGTGAACTGTTGGGCATTATCTTAAGACAGATGCTAGGTCGGCTTTATAGAGCTCTGATCTGATGTAGTATGCCTCTTATGTTTTTAATCCCATTGCAGCAGAGTAGAGGAAGAAGAAGGGACTATTTCTGCAGTGTCTGGTTAAAGGGATACCTTGCTTGATGGTCAGTAATTTCTGCTGGGGAAAAAAAAAAAAAAAGGAAAAAGAATCCCTTCCTTAATGGGACAGGGAAGGCTATAAAGGATTTAGTAGGGTGGCCAAGTTTTCTATTGCAACTGAAGATCTGAGTGTAGAAATAACAAGTAACTGTTCTACCAAAATTTGGGGGACTAGACTGGGGGCCTTGGTCTAGAGGGACACCAAACTGAGCAGGACATGACTAATTCAACTTAAATGTGATTTAACGTATAGCTATACAGGGGCAGTGTTCCATAACACAGTGTGAAATCACATGGTTGAAGCAGTCACACAAAAAGCACAGATTGGCCAAGTAACAGGAATGTAAAGATTGTTTTTGTTTTAAATTATTTTCATTGTTCAGTGCGGTTCCTTTGCACGTGTAAAAAAGGCACTCGAAGCCATCAAAGGCTGGAGAAGAAATAGGATGCTGGGGAGCATTAATAGACAGCTGAATTGCCATAGCTGTCATCTGCAGTGCTATGGAATTTTTCTCAGCTTTGTTTTTCTGAAAAGTTATAATTTTAGGAATGGTTGCAGTGGACAGTGAGGTAAGCAACATGCCTAGAAGTTTTAAGTTCTTTTGCTGAGAAGTGAAATTTGTGTGGACTGAATTTTCCTTGTGGAGGTCCCATCTTTTCAAACAGCATAGTATAAACCACTGGAATAGAACAAAGCTAAGAATAAACGGGGGAAAAGAAGGAACAGAGGCAGAACGTACTGTGAGATGCACAGCACAGAGTCAGCTGGGACCTCTCGAGCAGTGTGAATGTGCTGAGACTGTGAAACCAGTCTGTATCTCAGGGCCTGAGCAGAGAGGGGAACGAGAAGCCAACAAGGCAGTGGAGAGGCTCCAGCTGAGCCAGATAGCTCCTCTCTGTCCACAGTATGTTTATGAGCCAGATCTCTCCTGCACTCTCACTTCAACTTGCCCTTCAAAAATTCACGTTTCTTCCCCTTTAACGTGTGTTCGTGGAAAGATGGCTAGGTCTGAGGCTGTCACTTTCACTTACCACCTTTCCCTATTCCCCCTTCCATTAAAAAGCACAAGTTCCAACAAGTTTTCTGGAGGAGGTGAGTGTAACATTACATCTAGAAGCTGCACAGAAATTTGGCCATTTAAGTCAAACAGTACAGTTGTTTTGAATCAGAGCTGCTATAAAAACGAGAAGAGTGCTTTCTTTTCTGCTATGAGCATAGTGTTTATGATGAGAGATGAGATTTGCTGAGCAGATAGCATGATCTCAAAGCACTGCCTTGGCCAGTGCTATTTCTCGTATAGCAGACCTCGCTTAAGAAGACGTGTCTGCCTGTATATCTAGCAGCAGTTTGTTGAATCTTCCTGCAGACTTCTGGGTTGTAAATCTAGGAAGGTTATCTAAAACTATGTAATTCTTGTGAAGGAATTTAAAATATATTTTTTCTCTCCCCCTGATTTCATTTTACTTAGAGAATTAGGTAAGTGATTTGTGTGAACGAAGCTGAAAGTTGAGCTGCTGCTTGCCACTCTGCACAGTAAAGCTGGGTACAGCTTTGCCACTGTCCTGCCCTTGAAAGGAATCTTTACATCAAAGAAGCAAGTAAACATACCACTGTCACTGTGAGTGCTTTGGAAGAAAGTTTCGAAATAGAGATGGTCACGCTTACCCAGAAACCACAGAACGTGTAGCTACAGATGAAACACTTCTTCCTACACGCTAAGCCACCTGCAGCTATCCTACTGACCTTGTTTGTAGAAGTACCACACCACTGTCCAACAGCAGAACATCAGTTTTCCTGGAGCAGTGCTTTGACCACAGCTGTTTTCAACAGCTTTTCATTCATTATGTGCTCACCGGAGTGATTCCTTTCTGTCTTCCTTCGTCCTTCCTCAATTTTGTGAACTTCTGTAAATTCTGTAAAATTTCAGATTGTGGTTCCAGGCTTTTTTGGATAGATGGATTCCCTTCTAGTCAGAGCTTCAGCTCTCCAGTTTTTCTGTCAGTTTGTACACTGTAGCAGAAGAGGTGTTCTGTTTTGGCCAGGTGATTTCCTTGAGAAGGGAAGGCAGCAGTGTAGCCAGTATCTCTGTCACCCCACATGCTGGAGTAGCCCCTGGTGACTGCTGGCTGACAGCTGAGACCTGCCTGGCCCAGCCCTGCGGTCTGAATGTGACAGGGACTGATGGCAAAACATCAGCAGGTGGCTGCAGCTCATCCTCACCACGCACAGACTGCCAAGCTGTGGCCGCATGGGCCGGCACCCCCACGCCACGTTGGTCACCAAGCCCTTCTCACCCCGAGTTGTTACAAACCTCTTGGGAGAGGCATGGCCTGGAGGCAGCTTTCCCTTCTGCAATTGCATTTCTCTCCCACATAGCTCAAATAAATTTGAGTGATTTGAGATGGGAAAGCATTTCAGTTTGCGTGTAAGTACATATACACACGTGTCTGCACTGTGTATGTGTGTAAGCCTTGTGTGTACACACACCCATAAAAGGATAAACACGTTATATTTGTATAGAAACAGTTTTAGAACCTTTTAAAAATAACACAGGCCTGAAGAAATACCAGTGTCCTCCAGGTGACTTGCATTGAAAGAATTTGGAGGGGCTTTTGCAGGGCTGAGCCTGTGCCTGCACAGCAGCGGCCCCTCCACCACGAGCAGGAGGGTGCTGGCGTCCCTATCCCTGCAGGGGTTCTCCCTGGCAGAAATGTGTAATTTGCTTAAAAAACCCACCCACATTTCAAAGTGCAGCTCCAAACCACATGATGACATTCATAACAATTTTCATACCTGCAATTATTTTTTGTTATTACCTGAAGAGATTTCACTTGTCTATTTTTTTTTTTCCTGGAAGCTGCTTTTATTTATATATTTGTTCTTATTGAAATGCTGGCCCCTGCCCTCAAGAATTCGCAGTCAGAGCACAATGCAATAAATAAGGGGTTATTTATTTATAAACAGCACGAACCTCCTCCTGGTAACAGGGAGAAAATTAAAATCAGAAACAATAAACAGTGGTTGTGGCAGGGTGTCTGGGCATGCCTTTTGTGTCCCGCTCAGCTTGAAGAGAAACCAGATTGCTTAGACTTACAAATAATAATAATCATGAAGTCAATATGTTATGAATAGCAGTAATGTCTTTCTCAAGCAGCAAGGTAGTAACTCTAGGGAGAGGTGGCGACCCAGTGCTGTCCCAGTACCTTGGGTAGCATCCTGCACTCTAGCGGGAGGTAGGAGTAAAGAAAAGGTGTGTGGGGAGGGAGGAAGAGGAGCTCCTTTCTCCTCCAGGTCTTTCTTCCTCTCCTGCCTCTGGGATTCCCTGGGGTGCCTTGGTAGCCCCAGGTAGAAAAGCCTAAAGCTTAGGTTTGCCTAAATCTTGTGACCACCTGCTGTAAGCCCCCTGATGTTTTTTGTGTGCCCTGAACCTGCCTGTCCTCGGGGTGTGCCATGGAGCAGTGCTTTCATATCAGTAAAAAACAACATCACGATTTTCTGCCCTTACTGGCACCCAGCTGAGGACCTTGCAATGAAAACAGATCGGTTCCCTTAAAGCAAATGTCTTTTTTGGCATTGTGACTTTGTCTGGTGGAAGGATGTGAACAAGCTGTTGCAACCTCTTTTTGCGGTGCACAAAGGTATTTTGTTTGTTTGGGGTGAAACACCCATCGTGGATGTGACATCTGACACTCTGATCAGGAAAAACTTTAAAAATGATCATTTTTGATAAAAATGACTATTTTGATAAAAAATATTATTTTTATCATTTTAAATGATCATTTTTTAAAGCTAAAGCTGCTGATATTGTTAACTAATTCACCTCTCAAAATCGAGCAATACAAACACCTCCACTGTGGCATGAGTTTCTCCAAGGCCACCACAATTACTGCTCCTCACTGATCCCTGGCTGATGGTTACATAGGGTACATTGCTCGAGTCCTTTGCTGAGCTCTCCCAAAACGTGTTTCTTCCTAACAGATGTCTTGCTGAGACCTTACACCCCCCATAGCCTGGTACTGCTATGTTGAAGCAGGGCTCACTCTCATCTTCCTAGTGGGACACTGCGATGGGAGAGAGGAAGGGAAAGCAAACCCCAGTGCACTCCTTTGGGTCAATCACTGCAGGAAGAGTGTAAATGTGTAAGATAATTACTGTGCTTTGCTCTGCTCAAGACCACACATATCTTTCTCATTTAAAGATACTCAGTCTGATGAGGTGTCTTGGATAAATACAATCCAGTTTTATTTTTTTGTTTTTAAGTCACTCTTTGTAGGTCTAAGTGTGATACTTGTGAGGGTGTGTTTTGTTCCACAAGCCATCATGCTGACTGCAGCAGCAGTACCATAGTACTATCATCATATGATGTTTCTGGTAGAAAACTTACACTGTTGCATGTATTTCTGTTTGCAGTGTTCTGTCTCTTCCCCAGAAGAAGAAAAGCTTATTACTGTCAAAAGGCCTAAAACCCCAGTTTCAAATGAGTTGTCAGATATCAACACCCAAACCAACTGGACTAAGTCACTGCCACTGCCAACGCCAGAAGAGAAGATGCGACAGCAAGCACAGGCAGTCCAAACAGATGTGGTTCCCATTAATGTGACTGGTAGGCTTTTAATTTCAATAATTAAGTTACAGTGATTGGGGAGGGAAAGGATAAAAGGGGACCCATGCAGGTGGATAGCATTTTGGCATATATTTCTGCATGAATTTTATGTCACTTATTTCACCTTTCTGTGAAAACGGTGTTTTGTGCTTAATAGTCTGTCTCTGAGCTTAATGAGAAAAACTCAGAATTCCTTAAATGATCATTAATGAAGGTAGTCTACACAATGTGGGCTTGAAGTGAGGTTAGATATTCATGAACTAAAAGAAGATTGATAAATCACTGAGTTGCTTTGGGCTTTCCTGAAGATACATAATGGAAAATCATGTTTTACACAATACTAGTGACATTCAGGATTTTCTTCTAGGATTTTTACTTAAGGATGGTTATCAGAGACTTCGATATTTTGAAGACTAAATGTTCCAAAGTTCGAGAAGAGTTTTCTAAGGTCTTATTTGTATGAGAGTTTAGGTGTTGAGGAAAGAATAGATAAGTTTAATGAGTCTGTGTCCTCAAGCAAGACTCTTGGTAGGTCACTCAACTTACATGACAGTAGCCCACATTTTCTTGTCACAAGCTGTATATTGACTGTCCATTTTCAAAATGCTCTTTGGTTTCACTGTTGCAGAATTCTCACTCTGTGAGAATTTAATAAGTTAAATTATATTAAAGTGTAACACTGAGTAGATATGTTGACATGTGTAAACAGAATTTCTATGAAAGATTGAATTATCACCTCAATTTAATAATTCCTCTTTTTCTGTACAGTATCAAGATTGTCCACTATTAGTTAATTAAAATAACCGACCGTTTGCCTGCCAAAACAATGATGATATTCAATATCCAATTTATATCGAATGTCATATGGCATTCTCTGGTTCCACACTCACTCTTGCAATGTTTGGTTTTGTTTTGAAAGTAGTTAGGTATTCTATTTTTCTATGTGATTACCAATATTTTTTTCACTTTAAAAAAAAAATAAATTAGTGTTTTGTAAAAAATAAAACACTAATTTTCTTACAGAAGATGTCTGATGGTAAAGTTTTAAAAAGTAATGTAGTTTAAGGCCACTGACAAACATCAGAAATCTCTGAGAAATCAGTAAGAAATGTTTCCTGAAATAAAACACGGAAAATAGTTGAAAGCAACAGAAAACTATTGACACACCACCTCTGGAAAATGAATAGAAGGAAAACAAATGCAGTGCTGAAATGTAAGTAGGGCATTATCTAGGAAATGTAGGCTACAGGTGCAGAAGGCAGAGTTGTGGGGACAGTGGATTATCTGGCACAATCAATAAACTTGAGCATAGCTTAGATACCGTGACAGCAGGAAGATGGTATACTTACGGGAGGGGTAATCTGCAGCGTGATTTAATGACCCTGTGTACTGAAAAATAGAGGGGGGAAGGAAACAGGTGGAAAGAAAAACAGGGTAAAAGAGATCAAATAACCATCACAGATTTAATTCAGTGTCAGTGGATGCACTAATGTGTCTGGATAAATTACACTCGTAATTTCAACCAGATTAATTCAAGATGTGACAAACCCTGTGTCCCCTGAGTTAGCTGGTTTGCCCTCAAAAAATGCAGCAGTTCTCAACTTTTGTGATAAAAAATAGTGCACATTCATATTCACCTTAATTAATGGAATGTGTTACGTAGCATTCATTCCCCTATAAACACAGCAATAGGAAGGTACAGAAAGGGAAGGCAGTGAAGGAAGGCTGGTGTTGCAGTGTGTGAGCTGGTCTCTGGGAACCAGTTTCGCTTTGCCGTGAAATTTGTATTGCTATTTTGCATCAAGCCAAGTGAAAATAACAAATTGAGTCCCCCACACACGTACAAAAATAGCTGCCGTCCTTGTTCCCCTCTAAAAAGTCACAATCTGCTCCCCTCCTCTGCCCTCCCACACTCCGAGTAATTCTATTTTGTGTGGTTCCTTATGTTACTACACGAGGCAGGAAGAAAATGCCCCCAAATCCTGTGCCGTTTGTTAAACGTGCTGTGGAACGAACCATAGCTGGGTTTTGTTTTGATTCGGCTCTTTCTTTGCTTGCTCTTTTTCTCACTCTCCCAGAAGAGAGGTCAAAACCCTTCCATTTATTACTCCTGGCATGAAATAAAACGTTAACCTCAGAAGAGGTGACAGCATTTTCAACAGTGCATCAGTAATGATCCTGCTACAATGGCCTTTCACGGGGCTGTGCAGCAACTGCTCCACTGGTTCGGCTTACGGGGCTCTTTGGTGAACAGATTGCAACTAATACAGCGGCAGGCAAAATCTGTTGGACAGCCGGAAGGTGCAGGGGCATTGCATTAGGCTGACAAGCTGCTGACTAGACATCCAATTTGGAAGCTGTTTCAATCCTTGGGAGTGGCTGGGCTGAGCTTATTCTGGCCTGGAAGGGGTTGGGCTGAATTTTCAGTGGTGGCCAGTCTTTGCTTTTACTTAGCCTGTGGGTTCAAATATGTACAATGGTGTCTGCTATAGTGGGTTTTCTGGAACTCTAACTTTCTTTCCAGATGGAGGAGTCTGGTGTTGGTGGAGGTGCTCAGAGGCAGGCTGGGTCCTGCAAAACATTTAAGCATTTGCTTGAGTCCCACTTGATTGCCTTTAGTGAGATTTAAGCACATACTTAAATGTTTTCAGTGAAAACGAGTCAACTGTGTGAGGGAAATGCAAGTAAACTGAACGAGGAATGCTTAGATGATTTGTTACAAACCTGACAGAAGAAAAGTCAGAAGAAGAATCTTTAAATCTGCAGAATTATATGTAAACATCAATATTTTCTAAAAACAGGATGGCAATGAAGAAAAAAAAACCTGAGACATTCTGATTTTGCTTCTTGATTTAGAGTTTATTGAAGCCGCTGCTTTAAAATCCTATAAATTTGTACAGCGGCTTTCAAAAAGTTGTTTCAAGAGCAACTGAGGATGGATTGGTCAGAGTTAGCTCTTCAGTAGCACAGGGAAGAAGTTACTGTGGATCAGGGGATACACAGTGACTTTTCCCATGGTCATCCTGTTTGTGTGCCTGACACTATATAAAAGACTCTCCTTGTTTGCACCCCCTTCTTAGCATTTACACAGTATTTTATTCTAGGGCATCAGAAGCAATATTTTAATTTCTTTACAACTCACTGTGTCAGGCATAATTGCTGGCCTTTGAATGGATTAAGACATGTTCAGAGATGCAAAGCTTTCTCTTTTGAATTCTTTGGGTTCATCATAATGTGGCCAGAATTATTATCCTGCATGGTAGGATTATCTAATAGTCCTGACCTGACCCCATAAGGGTCCTAACATCATAACAGTAGTGATCCCCCAGACAGTGGATACTCTATCTCAATATTTTAGGGCTTCTACGAAGCCTGTGGGATTCATAGCTCTAAATTTCATAGATCCCATGGGATTCCTCCTCCCTTCATCTTTCCTCAGTTCAGTCAGTCAGAAACAGAGATGAAAACAACTTCTTTGTGGTTGCAAGGATTCTGCCTAGCACGAGTGCAGTTCATGGGAGCTCGAGATCCATTAACGCAGAGTGAGAGTCTTTATATTTACAATATGGTGAATGAAACTGCGGTGTTTTTCCTTGTATTTTCACAAGTCCATATGCTGTGCTTTACTATGTGACTGTATCTTTAACTGTTATACAGGTAATCAGTTTTTCTACACTATCTGCACGACACACATCATGCTGATGTGTAGTCAACCAGGGATAATATTTATGACATTAGTTAATGTGCATTACTCACTTTTCAGAGGTAAATAATTTGGTCATCAATTTTCAAGAAAGTATACGAGGCAAAAAAAAACATATGCACATATATCAAGCTTTTTCTGCATTTAAGTTTTAAATAGGTCAGCTAAAGGATACTTAGCACTGCTTTAAAATGCTTTAACTTCTAAAAGGGGAACTTATGTGTGAGATTGGGAGTGGGTAGATTTTTAGAAGTGTAGAGAATTAGTTCACAATTTAGAGGGCAAGTTTTCTCTTGCTGCTTGTAAAATGGCCAAATCATTAACCTCTAACCAAAAGTGAGTTCCTAAAGAAAAGCTGCTCAGCCTTAATGATAGTGGTGCTTCTGGGTCCCATTATGATACAGCACATGGTCATTGTAAGGCTTTGTCTAGCAACGTGCACTTCCACATTTTTTCAGCTCTTTCCATTGTATATATGTGTAATCATTTATAAAATCTCAGTTCTAAGCAGCTTCCACTCTGAAATATTTATGAGATCATGAGATCAGTTTGATCTCTGCATGCTCCCCAGTACTTGTTTGTATTCATGTTAAAAGATCACCACCAGAAATACGATACACCTGACAGTTTCAGAGAAACGTGGTATGAAAAAGAAGTGTCTTGTGTCATTTAATGATGGTGATCTGCAAAGAAATTGTAATAGCTGTTGCCAATAGCAATGTCTGTTCCTGTATAAACCGTTGTAGTCTTTCATTTGCAGGAGCAGATTTGCTTTTTCCTCAGATTATTATTTAAAAAAACAAAAGACAACACCCCCCAAAACAAACAAACATATGAGAAACAACATACAGGGCCAAATTCAAGCAAGGATTCTGTTCACTTGTGGAATTACAGCTGCTCTAACAAGACCTGAAGTCAAATTCCTCTTGAAACTTGCAGTACTGTGTAATGCATGTGTGTGTCTAAAGCCTTACTGTGACAGTATGCTGTATTGTTTCCTTCAGTGTAAACTTTCACTGTAGGACCAAGCTAACATCATTTATTAATGCCTTTTTTCATTTCTACAACAAAACTAGTGGAAGAAAGTGCATGATGTCAGCGTGCTTGGAAGTAATGTTGCTTTGCTTGTTCTACCATGTATTAGGGGAGAATTTCGACCGCCAAGCCAGCATTCGGCGGTCTCTAATTTACACAGACACGGTGGTAAGACGGCCGAAGAAAGTCAAAAGGAGAAAGACTATAACAGGAATCCCTGACAACATACAAAAGGAGCTAGGTATGGCTCATCAGAACTGTATTCCATCCACTGTTCATTGTCACTGCTTATCATTACTCGACTAATAACATTACCAGTGCTCATGAAACCAATACAGTCTGATAGCCGATTACAGTTCCAAATACACGTGTGCCTCCTTGCCACCTTGTGCATCTGGAAATTAGGGCCTTTTATCTGTTGACTTCCACCTGCTGAAGGGAATGTGGTATTTTGAAAAATGGTTTATTGGTACAATGGAAATCTGCAGGGATGTAAGGTTTGTGGTCCTTAATGCCTTTCTGGAGATTTGGCCTGCTCCCCCAGGATGTTCACGGAAGCACACCTGAAGTGGGCAGGCATTTCAGCTTGCAAAGAATTATCCAATGGAGTAAACCAATTCACTGATGCCTTCCTGAATCTGCTGAGAGTTACATCAACAAAGAAAAAGCTGTAAATTTTCCAGTTTATCTTAGATCTAATTGGCAGCCTCTCAAGTATCAACATTATTTGATTTGAAGTAATTTACATGTCATCATTAGCTATTGCATATATACCAAAGGAAAAGTGCTCAGTCAGTCACATTTACAGTACCTCAACCTGTCAGCTTTTCACAGTTAGTAGCATAGATGGTATTCAAAGCTGATGGAACAGTCTGAATTTTGGCAACCTTTCAGACACTTTTTGCAGAACTCTGATGGTAGCACTTACTTATTTTTTAAAAAGATGTTTTCATTTTTCACAAATGATGACTTTACAGTTAAAATGATGCCCTTCTGCTTCCCTTCTCTCCTTTTTTTTTTTTCAGTAGAGAAAGAATGTCTTAAAATAATTTTGCAGAATATAATTTTAATTTTTTTTTTACACGTGGAATCAACTCATTTATTGACTTGTTCGATAAGTTTTACTACCTTGTGTTTTGCATCTCTTTCTTTTTAATTATATTTACACTTCTTGCTTCTTTGTCTAGATTTTTCAGAAACAAAAGCAAAAATATGTAACTTCTCTGCATGGGTTTGAATAAGCTAGAGAGCTAGGCATAGAGAAAGACTGGAAATAAGCAAGTACATGAAGAGCAGTTCATGACTGGAACTAGAACTATGCTCTTTCAGCATCTGTCATGGAACAGTGCCCTGCCATAGGTATTCTCTATCTCAAGATGGAAAGTTCACTTGTCTAAACTCTGCATTGAGTCTTCGTGTGGCAACTTTAAGTTTTACTACCTTTGGATCTCACATAATGATTTTATGTCTAACTGCTGGTCTGAGCTATGAGGTGTCTTTGTCCATCTCTTCTTATGGGATGGATGCTGTTTGTTCCCTGCCATAGGGAACTCCTCCTCACAATGTGTTTTCCCTTCCTCCTGTCCACAATGGACCTTGGTATCTGGCAAGAAACACTTTCCAGCCCTGGAGTCCTCCTGGAGGTTAGAACTTGAATTTTTTTCTTGGGATGACAACAATTTATCAGCTTTGCAATCAGCTATAAGCAAGCTCAAAAGTTAACTTAGATCTGTTGTAATCAAACAAAGCTACATGAAACGTGGTATTTGGTTATTCTTAATAAAAGATTCCTTTCTCCCATTTTAGGTCTCCTATTTGAAGTAACCCCTCAAATTTTTTACAGCTGGTTGAGGAATAGCAGAGGCAACCCTGGTCCTCTCCTGTCTGTTAAGGTGTTCAGGATGGATACATTTTATATTCCCTTCTTCCATTTTAAATTCAGTCCTTTTGTTCTTTGTCTAGAGCTGAGATGAAATGAATTTGCTTAAAAATCCTTCTGCCTCTTAAATGCAAAATTGACAATAGATATTGCTTGAACTGTTCATTTTCAGGATTCTTGCAGTGTTCTTGAGTGTGGAATTCTGAAAATTACCTACATACCAAGGTCAGAGTTTTCACTTTTCTATAGAGATTTTCTTGACACAGGTAGGACCTACCTTGAGGGCAGAGAGCAGAGCGAAGCAGAGCCCTTTGTTCCAAACCACCTTTTATTACTTTTAGGGCTTTCTGACTCTCTTTCAGGCAGGTGACTTTGAAATGACTGGCAGCTGTACCTGCGTGGACGTGAGGAGAATGCTTCCTGCTGACAGCATCTCTAAAGCTTGGAGGTTACATTTGTGACCAATTCAGACTGATGTTTAATGCTTGAAAACATCGGTGGCAGTTTACCTGGTGGAATAAACCGAGAACGCAGTTGACATCTACGTTAAAAAGAAATCTTCATTGAATATCTTAAAGAGTTTGTGACTTTTGCCAGTCTGTTTGCTAAGGGCAGTAGGTTCTGCGGTCTTGATTTTGTTCTTTCATCTCACGCTGAGCACATTTCATGTTGCACTGCTTGAAGGTTTTCCTTGGCTCCTATTTTCAGTGGCGGAAATGCTGGGGCTGACAGTATCTCACTGCAGGAGCTCTCTCTGACTGGTTCCCTGGCCTACAACCGGCAGGCACGCGGTGCTTCAGCCATCTGCCCTGCAGTGGAAGTTGTCCTGAGTAGCTTCATGTTGCTTCTGTGTTGCTTGATCCAGACAGCCAAACGTATGCCAGGGAAGCTCTCTGATGGCAGTTTGCATCCTGTTAGCATATTGCTTTCCATTACTAGAAACAAAGCGTGTTTGAAGGGTGTCTTCATCTTATAGATGGAAAAACTAGACATGCTGCAGTGAAGTGACTTTGCTGGAGTCACCCTCCAGGCTGCTGGCAAGGCTGGGAATAAATTACGTCTCCCTTGCCCTTGTTCAGTGCTCTTTCTGCCTTTTCTCCCCTGTCACTCCCCAGATACTTCTGTAGCCATCCATTCCCTATTTCTCTTACACCGTCCCAAAACAAACATCGAGTTGTTTTAAAACATTCCACAGTTCATTTGATCGGAACAAGGATCCGGACTAAACTCCAAATCAAGCAATTGCATTGTGCCTATTGACATTCTTCCTGTGGTTTCAGCTGAATAAATCTCTTTGTTTCTCCCCTAAAGCATTGCTGCGAATGGCTACAATATTTACACAAAGATTCAAATCCCTTGGTACACCAAAGTTGCTGTGCACAGGCTAAATAACCAACACGTACAGCAGATTCTTGTTACCTCTTGTTTATTCTTCAGAAGGAAGCAGAAACTTGAGAGAACCTCAAAGCTTAAACCAAGCCTGAACTATTTTCCTTTCTTGCTCGAGAGCCTGGAGAAGCTTGTGCCAGGCCAAGCTGCTGGGGTTCTTCCCCAGCTGCTTTGGCTCCTTTGGAACAAAAAAGGCCAAACAGAAGAGAAATCGTATGCTGATTGCTGGCATGAGCTCAGCGGCCGTGGTACCCTCGCAGAATTTAGCCAAACATACTGAAAGGAATCGTTAACGGTACCCATGAGGCACGTGCTGAAAGTATCTTTAAGCATTCCTACTTTGGAGAATTGTGTCCCAGCCGTGTTTTCACAGGTGTGTTCCAGCGATGAACCACGCTATGCAGAGCCTGGAAATGTCCGCATGGAAACCCTGTGTAAATGCAGTGCGATGTGATGGCCGTGGTGCTGAGGCAGACTGAGCCTGTTAGATGCCTGCTAGTTTGGAGATGCTGGTTGCTCTCTCAACAGTTGCTGTCTGACAGCAGGAGCATCTCAGTACTATTTAGCAGAGCAACAGCAAAATAAGAAAAGGTGAACTATTCTTTCTCTGCCAAACATGGGACTCAAAAAAGCAGTTTTGCATAGCTCTGAATTAACTTTGTTGCCATATAGAAAACATTTATATCCAACGTTCAATAGAACATACGTTCAATTTAATTATACATATGTCAGTGGAGTCAATGTTGGATCAAAACTTCAAAAAGGGCAAGAAGCTTTCATTTACTTCACACTTTCGTGCTATCTCAGTTTCTCTGTTCTGTGTTGCTATTATCCATCACCTCTAGCTCTCTTCTTCAGATAGTACATTTTATCCAAACCGGTGTTCTCCCCTTAGGCAAGAAGGTGATTCTCTTCTCCTTGTCATGGATGAGCAGCTCTCTGGGAGAACCTGTCGCAGGCCTTGCTCATTTCTCAGCTTCTGGTAATCTTCAGCTTCCCTCACAGGTTCTCAGCTCTCCAGACTGAAATAAAGGCAGCAAAATGCCTTTGTCCCTTCTCTGTGTCAGTGTTCTAGGATCTGTCTCAGCCTAACTGACTTTTTATGCGGCTACAACTTACCTGGTTGCACATGTTACTCCAGAAGTCTGTGCCAGTGCAGTCCTGCAGTCCCAGGTACTGCTGAACAGTTTCTGCTGTCCTGGAGTTGCAACACGAGCAGGTCCCAGACCAAGGTACCTGTTCTGCCACGGACAGTGCAGTTCATCTTCCAAGTAAGTGTGTCTCACCAAAGCAGCAGGGAGGAAACCATCTTCCAGTTTTCTACCTTTTGATTTCTTCTTCTGCCAGACATCTTGCTTTTCTTTATTCTAATGGAAAGTTTCTGTCCTCTTGGTTTCCCAAAGAAGGTCTGACAAGTTCATGCTTTGCATGTACTTTCATTGAATGATTTCATCACCATTTTTGACCCTTTTTTCAGGTGCAACTCAGTGCCTTTATGGCTGTGTGATTTTTTCCCCATCTACCGGTTGTTTGTTTGTTTTTTCCAAACAAAAGGATGAATCAGGAGGGGCAAAAGGATGAAAAAGAGGGTTAGAACGACCTTATATGCTTTTTTCAGCTTGTTTCCCTGCCTCCCATCTTCAGTAGCCCATGAGGTTGTCATCCACGGGGCTTTCTGTCAGTCATCAGGGTGGATATGAATGACACCTGAACACTCAGTCCCTTGCCTGCTTTTTTGTGGCACAGCTCAGGACCCCTTTTGGTACTCCTTTGAAATGGTTTACAGGAAACCATTCGACCTCAAACAAATGTGAGCATTTGTGTCCTTTTGATCCTTTGGAACTCACCTGTTCTCCTAGAGCTTCTTCTTAACCGATGTTCTTTTCCAGTCAGTCCCTTGGGTGCTAGCAGTCATTCAAACTATGGGTCCCGCAGGTGAAAGTCCCAGGTACCAGGGGTCCTCCAGGAATACACACAAGGACCCAGCTATTCAAGGCAAGAAATTCTGCATCCTGGTTCAAACTGCAGCTTTAAACAGTCTTTGGAGAGAAACTCTCAAGAGTTATTTTGTCTTTTAACTAATACTAGCTTTTTTTAGCTGTAGCAAGAACTGAGTAAGTTTCAGTTCCCTATATTTTCATCAAAATTCTCCCTCTCAGGGTGGCAGGGATATATGCAAGGATTCAGGATATTTTTTATCTGGCAGTGTGGAAATATATCACAGGATTCTCTGCCGTGTTTTTCTCCCCTTTGAGAGATTACAGATGCATGGAGCACAGTGAAAATTCCTGAAATTACCCCGAGCCTGATATACTTGTCTGTTTCTTGTCGAGCATCTTTAAAAAATCATTGGTATGCAGGCACTAGGGTAAAATAGATGAAGGATCTCTGTTTTCTTGGTGTTTGTGGTTTTTTTTTGTAACATTGTGGAAGTTGTGGTGCCTGAATAGTGACTTGGCCAGGTCACCAGGTTTGGAGGAGGATTGCTAGGTGGGGCATGAGAAGAAAGAAGATGAAAGGAGCAAATCCTAGGAATGTGCCTATGGCAGAAGAGACAAGTGCTTAGAGTAGAAATGATGAGTCAGAAGTAGTCTGGGAAGAGAGCTTGCTTCTGTACACTAGTTGAAACAAGCATGTTCTCTGTGATACCAACACACACTTTGTCCTCTCAAATCCTCAGTTTTCCACTCTCCTTTCAATGCACAGAGGACCTTTCTGCTGGAGCAAGCTGCTGATGCCACCAGCTCAGCCAGATTTGTGGGGAGACAGTGAGTTTTCCAGTAGCTGCTACCCAGCCTGGGGGATTACATGCACTTTTCTTTTTCCCATCAAATTAGCACAGTCTTAGTCTCTGTCATATCCAGTAACCACCAGAGTCGGGCATATACAGGTTACACCAGTTTTCCCCATCTTGAATTAACTGCTTGAAGCTCAGGTATGCATTTGAGCCTCTTCTCTGTGTTCTCATGCAAGAGGTGTTAAATATATTGCATACTTCACTTCTTCCAGGTACGGGGTGTTCTTTGTTTGCTGCTGGGGTCTGCACTGAACACGTGCATTACAGAAGAGCATTTGCCCTTTTTTTGAAACAAACAAACAAACAAAAAAACACTTATTTTAGTTACTCTAGAAGCAAGTGAAGGCTTTTCAGTACCTTTGGAAAATGCAAATAAAATAACCCTTACTGCTGTACTTTGTACCAAAATCTTAAAACCCTCAACATTTTAAAAGAGTGCACAGTTCCTCAGTGGTCCTTTGTTTACTTGTTTGGTTTTGAACCAGTTTCCCTGCAGATTTCTGTTGTCCCCCTACAGGAAACAGAGGAAGAAGTGCAACTGTATTATAAAAGGGCAAGTAAATCCTTACAGCTTTGCATCAGGTTCTGCATACATGTAAAGCTGAAAACAAAGCTGAAATGGTTCAGAATATGCTGCATTTCTACAAAAAATAGTTCAGACCTTGAAGTTAATAGCATGAACTATGGAAAGCCCCTTCCCTGAACATATCCCTATTCAACCAGTAATGAGCACAGGGTAGGGGCTGATGCTCAGCAGCATCCCATGGTCACTCACGTTGCCCCCTTGTTAGTGAGCTGCTCCAGCACAGCTTTGACATGGGCCAGCCAGCAGGCTCCTGGATTTGCCTGGCCTTGGGCATGAGGGGATGGTGCAGGAACTGCTCCAGCAGGCACTCAGGTACAGTCATCCGTATGGGTAAAGGACCTAGCTTGGATTGACATGAGAAGGGTCCCTGCCCTCTTCTTTAGTAGCACCAAGGTTTCAGATATAACACCACGGCTTAATTTTGTATTTCACACATTTTAAAGCATCGTTTGCATTTGCAATCATCAGTGTGTCCCAATGCCACGTTCTAAAACTCCTAGTTTTGACAAGAGGAACGAGGAGGTTAGCAAGTCCAGTCTTGTGCTGCTTTGCTGTTTGCCTTCTCTAGCAGGAGCTTTTTAAAGAAGCATAAACTGTCCATGTGTGTTTAGCTGCTTGAGAAGTGGACTGCATTTAGCTTCCTGTGCGAACACAAACAGATTACATGCTGAAGTGAGGTTCTCTCAGCCTCAGGTCAGTATGTTACAGTACTAGATGCTGTAGTGCTTACAGCTTCGTTCTGCACCAGCCCCCTGGTCGTGCATGTGTGTGTGTTTCACGGTGGTAGGAAGAGGAAAAGTACCCCACCTCTTTGCTTATTTATGGAACTTAGTACACAAATTTTTATTACTGGATATTTTTAATTGGCTAACAGTTGTTATCAGGCGTGTCACAGCTCCAGAAACATGCATAATGCCTAATTACATGGTTTCCTCTCTCTTAACCAGAGGGGGACACTGATTCTCCAAAGAAAAAAAAAAAAAAAAAGGAAAATGTGGCAAGCAAAGCTATGTATTCTTACTGTACTGTTGTTAATAACTGCATACAGGATATGCAAATAGCTATTTTGATTGGCTGCAGTAGTCCATCTGTTCTGACAGCATCTCATATTAGATTATCCAAGATGTTTGCCAGCATCTGAGTATCTAGCTTTGCTCTAAATCTGTACCAGAAGCAGAAAGAGGCTACATTTTCATGAGAGCAAGAGGAATCTACACAAAGCAAACTAAATAGGCTTCAAGCTGCTAAAAGACTTCTTATGTGCCTGGGAAAAAGAAGTAAACAATCTTCTTGTGTGTGCTGCTTTCATTCTAGTCTTTTCAGAGCCCTCTTTTCCTTACCCTAAATGCCTCTTGTGCCTGCCAAGAGTAAGGATAATTAAATGTCCTTTAAGTGGCGTTTAAAGCTGCAGGATAAGAATACCTATCTTCCTGATCCGGTTCCGTACAGTCAATGTGAAGAGTGCAGTCCTATCGAGCCGTGCTACCTCATCTCTCCTGAGAGCAGCTTTAAGGTGGCGATTTGCAATAACCAATTTCCCCTTGCAGCGACATGTGCAGCATTCTTACACGCATCTCCAGCAGCATGGCTGCCTCTTGTGTCTGCTATTTATAAAGTGGTGCGACTGAATCGAGAAGCAAGAGCCTTACACAGACTAATTTTAAGGCTGTACGCTGATTCTTGGTTTTAAGGCAGCTACCAATAAAAATGTAAATGTAAAAGGACCTTAGGGTCCTTCCTGCTGACCCAGGGATGCTGTATTTTGAATTAAAACAGCTTTTCCTTTGTCCTCAAAGTCTGCTTATGCTGATTTATCATTATTATTTCATTTTTTAAAGTACAGTTATTTTTGGTTTTCTGGTGGTGCTGAGGATGAGATAATCATTAGTACTAGCTGTTTCTTTTCCCCATTTCCTGGAGTTATTCCTCAGTGATAAATAGAAAGCAGTTGTGTGGAGAAATGTTATTTAACGTTTTTCTTTGTAGTGTTGGATCCTATCTCTGTATAAATGTTGTTATAGCATACGTGTTATTTACAGTAAAACAATGCATGGTTCAGCGTGTTAGCCTCCCTTCAGAAGAATGGCAAGACTTGGACAGCTATCCATGCCTACTGAACATTTTTTCTGAAGTATAGTGCTTTTAAAAAGCAGACGTGATTATTCACATTAGTCTCCAGATTTCCTTCCCCTTTTCTTTATTGCACGAGGCATTAGCATGGAAACACACTTCACATTTCTCAGGCTTTTGTCTGTTCCCGCTGCTTTGCCTCCTAGAAGTCAAACAGTGCTACTTGGTTTCTGACATAACTGATTACTATGGAAATTATTACCATGTCATAAAAAGAGGATTTCATGTGTCGAATGTGTGGCAGGAACACAGACGGTTCTGTAAGCAGAAGGTTCCTAGTAATGAGGAAAAAGGGAAGAGAAATGCAGAAAATAAGCAATGCCTGTGCAAAATCCATTGTTACAGATTCCTTTTCAGGAGGCATAACCTTCAAGAGATTGGGGATCAAGCAGATTGCTGATTTGTTGTTGTTGCTTTTAAATGAGTAAGAAGATAAATGTGAATTTGCTCTTCAAGGAATAATTATTTTATTTTGACTCCAGCAGTTGGCACTGGCCAAAGCGATTTCCGAGGGCATTCGATGTATGTCCCAGACCACTGCTCCACGCTAGGCAGACTAGACAGCTATCGCTCTGCTATGCAGCGGTCTGAAACCAAGGACACCAGCTGCCAGACCGAGGAAGTTAAAGTTGTGCCCCCTTCAATGAGAAGAATACGAGCGCAGAAAGGACAAGGCATTGCAGCCCAGATGTCTCAGTTCTCCAGCTCATCTGGAAACATGTCGGTGATGAGTGATTCTGCCGCGGTTATATTTGCTTCTCGCCAAAATAGTGACATGGGTTTTCACAGCTTGCCTCGGGCTGGTGCGAGAGTGTCTCTGCAGTCCCTAGAACAGACGCAGAGCATCTCTCGGCAGACGGAAGACATCGCTGGCACTTTACCCCACCAGATAAGCAAACTGCAAGTGGATGATGGTGCTGTGCATCTGAGGAGTAATCCCACGACAGGGACTGTTTCAAGGCCAAAGTCTCAAGAGGTGAGAAGCTATGACAGCGAAAAGTCCACGAGCCCAGCATGTGTGGTCTCTCCTCATGCCACCTACTCCACGAGTGTCATTCCCAATGCAACGCTGTCGTCTTCCTCAGAAGTTATTGTTATTCACACTGCCCAGAGTGCTGGATCATTGGATAATAAAATGGGTGGCTCTGCTGCGTACCCAAAGCCAAGAGACAATCCTGTTGCCAGCAATGCAATAAGTGGGAAGGAAGATCACCATTCTTCAAGTGGCAACTGGAGTGAGAGTAGCTCCACACGTCACTCGCAGACGTCAGACACCATCCCGTCTAACACGGTCATGATGCTCTCCCTTGGTGACTCTGCTGTCTCTCTCAGCACTCCTGGAAATGCAGAGGCTGGGTCTCAGAGTGCGAACTACACCTGCAGAAACAATCTTGCTTTACCAAGCCAGTCCCAGGACAGCGATGGCAGGAGTGAATCTAGCTATTCAGGGGAGCGAACGCAAGCAGCAGCGAGCAGCACAGAGCATTGGCTATACAAGTCTGCGGAAAGCAGCGAGGCTTCTTCACGCAAGGTGGCTTGTACCACACCAGGCTGTGCCACTCCTGGCAGCAACCTGAGCAGCAGCAGCCTGGAGAGGACGTCGGCCAGAGAAGATTCCACTTCTCTGTATTCGGTGGACCACGATGGTTATTACAGCTCCATGCCCGTGGACTCTGGGCTGAAGTCGGATGTGCCATGCAGTAGCACTAATGGTTTTGGGAACCCCAGAGACAGCGTGATTAACGTCTTTGAAGGAAAGGAGAAGAAACATCAGGATGACCCGGTGGGCCAAGGTGACAAATCCCTGGTGAGAAACATCTCTCTAAAGAAGGCAAAGAAGCCGCCTTTGCCGCCATCTAGAACAGACTCACTCAGGAGGGTACCCAAGAAAAAAGCCCAGTCCAATGGACAGGTGCTTGATGAAACCCTAATTGCCACCCTGCAGCATTCTCTGCAGTTGAACCTCAAGTGCAAAAACAGCAGCTCCCCTTCCCAGAGCCCCTGCAGCGACTACGAGGATCCCTGGGTGCTGCGCTCTCGCAGCCAGAGCTCGGTCAGTGCCAGCAGCAGCATGATGTCCACCACCGCCCCAAACCTGTACTCCATCTGCACCGTCACCCCCTCCCAGAGCGAAACGAGCAGCATCAAGTCAGAGTATGCCGACCAGTGGGGTTACTACAGCGACTACGCCGCGGTGGCAGACGACCAGGTCAAGTCCCCGGTGACCCATTCTGCCAGCACGTCGTCTGCTCTCAGTGATTACAGCATCGGCCACCTCAGCGATGGCTCGAGGGCTTCAGTGCCACAAGTGCCCAGTGGACTGGCCAAACCAAAGAGCACTTCTCCGGAGAAATCCCACCGAGTCACATCACCATCCAGTGGGTACTCCAGCCAGTCCAACACGCCCACTGCGCTTACTCCAGTGCCTGTACTGCTAAAATCTGCATCGTCAGGAAACGGGAAATCCAAGCTGAAACCTAAAGTGCCTGAAAGGAAGTCCTCTCTTCTGTCTTCAGTCTCCATTTCTTCATCCTCCACCTCTCTTTCTTCAAATACATCTACTGAAGGGAGCATGAGTGTGAAGAAAATGGACCCCACCCCGAGCTCTCCTCTGGATTCGGGTGCAGCTCCTCCACCACCTCTGCTTCCAACACCTCCTCCACATTGCCCTGAGCTCTCTCCTCCCTATCCTCCTCCTCCTCCTCCAGCAGAAGTCATGGATCTAGCACTGTTGCCAGCCTCTCCCACATTTCCCCCTCCTCCACCAGAAGCTGATGGAAATTCTTCCTTTGCCCACAGTGCCCAGTGGTTACCACAAGAAACTTCCATCACTTCATTCTCTTCCCCTGTTCCTCCTGCTACTTTCCCCTTAGCTGTCCCGCCGCCAGCACCACCTCTCGATCCGAAGCTGACAAAGGGTGCAGCGATACACCCACAGTGTTCTTTTAAGAAACGTAATCAGGAAGATCCTTGCTACAGCCCAGTGAAGCAGCCCTTCAACAAGCAAGATGCATCAAGACCCGTGATGCCCTTAGTAACTACCAAAGCATTGCAAATGGTGCAGCTGAGGTCTGTGAAAAAAGCAACAGAAGGTGAACCATCACCCGAACCTGCTTCTGAAACCACCTCTCAGGAAAAGGGTGCTGTAAGCTCATCATCACAGACTTCCCTAAAGCCGTCTCTCTCCCTGAGACTCAGTAACAGCTTAGGTGAAGAGGAGATGAAAACTCATGGCACTTCATTTAAAAACGCAGCTCAAACACTGGCTCAGAGTCCTCCTCTGGTTCTCTCTGACAACATACCTGCGCTTGACAGTGATCAAAAATCTGCAGGTACAGTAGGTCTAAGCAAGTCTGTCGAAGCTGTTTCAGTGGGGACAGCCACTGAAGACACGCCCGAGTCTCCAGTGCAGAGCAAAGACATGTCACCTCAGGGGTCACCAGCATCTCCGGACAAGACTCAGGTCGTATTGCCAAACAAGAAACCACCTCCCATTTCAAAGAAACCCAAACTGTTCCTCGTTGTACCACCTCCACAGTTAGACCTCACAGTGGAGAAAATAGCTGAAGTGGGTGATACTGTCAGAGGCGCACCAAGCCCAACTAAGAGAGACGCTGTGCTTGCACACTGCGAGGAGGCGAGAAATTGTCTTACAGATGGACTCAGCTCTAGCGAGATGGACTCTGGCAGCCTGGTTCCAGAGGGAGGAGCTGCCGGAGTCACCTTCTCCGAAACAGTGGGAGCTAGTGCCTTTGTGGCACAGCCTGCTGCATCACCAGTTCAAGAAGAAGGCAGGCAGGAGGAGCAGCCTGCTTTTGATGAAGGAAGCAGTTCAGGCAGCAGCCAAGACAGTGGCAGTAACACTGACGGGCACCTATCTCAGGAGAACGAAAGTGGTGAGTGAGTCTGTTCTCTTTGCCTCTTCTTCAGACATAGCAATAGCTATGTTAAGGAATGTGGGGAGTGAGGATAGCAATCCTAGCAGTCAGATGCTCTTCTGTAGAGAAAAGAAGCTCTTGCAGTAGTTAAAGCTGAAAGCCTAAAGAAAGTTGCAGGGATCAGATTAATAATTGATGACATTTCTTCTTATTCCTTTCTGATACCTCGTTATCGCAGATGTGGAAATGAAAACGGTGCTTTACTTAACTGCTAGGATTAACACATGCTATGAGAAATGGTTAGCTTTGTTGATTTTGATTTTGCATTTTAATGGAAACCATAGAAATGTTCCTTCAGCATCGTACTCTGCATGTGTGTGAACAAGCACAGGCTTTTCGTGCACTGCAGTTTCCTAAGCGAGTGTATTCTGAAATCACAACAACAACTGGTGTACTTGCTAAATCCCTCGGGTGTTTTGCCTTGGAAGCAAAGGGGGGTGATTTCAAGATTGTAAATCTGTTGGGTTCCCGTGATGGACTGACAGTATTGTTCATTATTTCTGCGTAGCTGAGGTGTTTGAGTCGGATACAGCAAATAGTTCCTTCCTGCCAAGCAGTAGTTATGGGGAAGAGACGGACGGAGTGGCAACACCAGCGAGACCAAGGACTACTGAGGATCTTTTTGCAGCCATCCACAGGTACTGTAGAAATTTCCCTGTCCATACTGCCTGGTCCATTAATTCCCTCAAAAAATTAATTGTCATCGTTTTTCTAAAACACACAGTTACAACAGTCGTTGCTTTAATTGAAAGCACACATTTATCAGCTTTCTACTAAGGCTATATATGAAAACATATGGAAAAGAGCTTGTGTTTTATTGTTTTACAATATATTTAATTCATTCTGAACTAAAAGCTACTTGGTTAAATCAATATAGATTATATTATAAATATCCTGCCTCTTAAAATACCAAGTTACATCTAGTATTTATTGTACTGTTCTCAATCTGCCATATTAACTCTACTGTTGCTTTTTCTGTGTATCTTTTTGTTTTCATTCTCGTTCTCCATCTCTTTTTACTCTTCGCTGCTTATATGGTGCAGTTTGGGACAGAGGCTCAACGCTAATGCTTCATGGCAAGCGTGGCTGAAACTGGCAAGTAACACAACATGTCAGTCATATGGCAAAACATATGGCAAACGCTGGATTATAGTTTGCCATAATCCAGCCTGAGGTCGGGTGTTTTGTGTCAAACTGGTTTATGAATGAAATGTGCAATACTGGCTCTTATTAATGACATTATTCATTTCCCTTAAAAACAAAACAGGCAACTAGATTTCCATGCTGTTCATGGTAGGTTTGCAAGGAAAAAAAGAAAACAAAAAAAGCCTAAAAATACAAAATGGAACGTGTGCACCATTTAAACAGTACACACAGAAGACCATTACCACTCTGAATTACCAAACTTGGATTTAGACTAGAATCAGTGTAGTGGTAGTGCCATCTTGTGGTTCTGTCTTTTACTTCAAAATCTGAAGGAGCCATCTCCTGGTCACACAAAGTGCTTAGTGGCATCCAGATATGCTTATCCAGGTGTCTGGTCAGTTTGCACATATGTGCGTGACTTTTCTACATCAGTACTGAGGGACAGAGAAAGCCTTTTGTGAGAAGTTGGCTAGGATTTGGGAAACAACTTGGGATGAAAATGCTTTTTCTTTTATTTTTGAAACTATTCTGTTTCAGACGTTACAAAAATGACATATATGCAATACTGACTTTTTATAACTTACTGTTATCCCTTAGGATTTGGCCTGTAGGAGCTGTTCTAAAAATGGCCTGTTGCATTCACGCTGCATGGCACTCACTAGGACTGCGACAAGTCTGTTTTTAGAATGACGTATTCTGGCCAGTAACCTTTTCCATTCTGTATGCAGATAGAGAGTGGCTCTCTGTGTGTATGCACATACACAGAATTCATGAGTTTATGGGGAAATGGACAATGGAACTGGATGTGACATAGTTAAAACTGCTTGACACATTTATTATTAAGACCTTGCTTTTGTTGGCTTTAGACTTGAACCACTTATCTTCCTTGGTTGTTGGCTAATCAAAATGTTCGCCTCCCTCCATTTCTAAAAGGTGTTATTTCAGTGATTGGCACTCTTGAAAATGTCCTTCAGAGTAAGACAAGAAATTTGGTGGTATGTGCGTCAAGGGCAGGAAGAAAAATCTAAGTTTAAGTCACAGTTTTGTTTGAATATATATCCTATCTCTGTCTGAAAAGCCACCAAAACCAAACCTGGTTCTTAATTTTAAGTCTCTGCTGTAATTTATACATGCTGAGAAAAACTGGTTAGATGCTGCCAGCAAACTGACCATTCTGCTCTGCATTCACTGTGTTGCTGAGTTACTTCAAGCCAGGATAACCAAGTCTTTCCCTGCAGATCTTTGAAATAGAGTTTTGTGCTGTTTTTCTTTGGAATTTAGTTTGATTTTTGGCAGCAGTACAGCCTCAGCCCTGGAGTGTTTAAAGATAGCCATAGGCAGTCAGTATCCTAATGAAAGGAAGTCTCTTCCCCTGTAACTGGTTCACACACAGGCTTGCACGCAGCATTATAGATCCACTCAAGCACCAGATCACTTGCTGCCTATGGCACTGACACACAGTCAAATCTAGACAAGCTTCTCAAGTTTCCCACTACCGAAGTCATCATTTTATCCTTACGCTATCTTCTGTTGCCCATTCATCCCCAGGCTGAATGGATGTCAGTATTACATTCTGCTCTCAGACAGACAAGTGGCAGCGGCAGCAGCTGAGAATAGCCGCTGTTACAGTTGCCTGTGGGGGTATCACAAGTGGTGTATTTGTGAACTTCACTGCTTAGAGAGACAGGATCGCTCCTAAGTATTGGCAGAGTTTATATGGCAATATCTGTTGCTGCCACCCACTTAGCTGATGGATCCTGCTACTTCGTTTCATTGTATTTTTTTCTGTCAGTAGGCTGCAATGCATAAAAACATTTGAGCTTGCCTTGGCAAATTCTCAGACCCTGTAAGAAAGTATAGCTAAAGATTGCCTTGAGTAGAATCCTATTTTACAAGGGGAACGGTCTGTATTGGACACATCTTTGATAAACATTAATATGGAATTATACCATGATAATCTTGTATTTGTAACAAGTCTGCTGACTTGTTTTAAACTTCTGGCAAAAGAGAATATGTAAAATCAGGATTTATTTGACCTTCTTGAATTCATTCTTGTTTAGCCCGCAAAGAAGCAAAGCAACTTTGCTACAGATACAAGGCATGTTATACATCCCTTTCTTTAAGATTTCTAATAATATAAAAATGGGGCAATGGAACTCCAGTTTCCACTTATTCTCAGTCCTATGCTTGTTTCTTTTTTATTTTTTTTTTAATCACTGCACTTTACATTTAAATTAAAAACACTGAGCCCTTTCATGGGGAGAGAGAACTTTCATTCAGAAAGTTGGTCTCTCCTTCATTAAGTCAACGAGTTGCAATGGTAGAGCACCAACAGGACTGTGGATTTAGAAGCTAGAAAACTTGGTTTTCACTATTCATTTAATTTAGGTTTTTGGAGGGATGGTTATGTCTGCCTCACTTAACTTGATCTTAACTGCAGCAGTGCATTGCAATATCCTTTTCTAAATGAAGTGCACTAAAATACACTAATTCTCCAGAAAGCATCAAATGAAACAGCAAAAAGCAAAAAACAAACAAACAAAACATATTTGATGGCATATTTTTAATCAAGTCCCCAAACTAACAGAAAAAAGGCATTGAGAATTATCTTCTTAATGAATTAGTCTGAGCAGTGGAATAGTGAAAATTGGATTTGCTAAACAGACTCAAAGTGTTTTGGACATCAGTATTGCCAGTTTTATAGTTTTGTTGTTCCAGATTTGCAGAAAAAGAATAATGAACTTAGCGTATACCTACAATACTTGCATTAATGCCTTTACGGTTTTGGTGGTGTTCTTGCTCATACTTTAGATTTAGATTACTTCTCCCTTCTCCCTCTCGTGGCTTTAGCTTAATTCATTGTCATCCCTCTATGCTGAGTTCAACTAGGTGAGGTAAAAGGTTTCATTTGTTGTTTTCTCTTTTTTGTTTTCCAAACTCAGATCCAAAAGGAAAGTCCTTGGCCGTAAAGATTCTGAAGACGAGCGCACCCGCAACCATTCTCCATCGCCCCCCGTAACGCCCACTGGTGCTTCCCCAACCTTGTCTACCCTCAAACAAGCAGGATCCATTCAGAGAAGCGTTCGCAAGAGCAGCACCAGCAATGACAACTTCAAAGCCCTGCTGCTGAAGAAGGGGAGTCGCTGTGACACCAGTTCCCGCATGTCAGCAGCAGAGATGTTGAAGAACACGGACCCGCGGTTCCACCGGGCAAAGACAGACACCTCCCCGGACCTTTCTGACAGCCCGGCCAGCTGCTCGCCCAGCAAGAGCAAACGGGCCCAGGAGGAGTGGGCCAAGAGCGAGGGCCTGATGCCGAGGAGCATGTCCTTTTCTGGCACTAGGTACGGCCGATCGCGAACGCCCCCCTCCGCTGCCAGCAGCAAGTACAACGTCCGCAACCGCATCCAGAGCAGCCCCATGACTGTGATTAGCGAAGGAGATGGGGAAGTGGTGGAGCAGGCGGAGGGCAGGGTCCGAAGGACTTTGGAAGAGCAGCAGGAGAGGCAGCTCGATATGTTTAACAGTGATGAAATAGACATGAATGACTTTCCGTACGCTGAGGAGCCAGGCTGCAAGGAGACCTTGGATCCAACCCATCTAGACTTAATGACGCAGCCAGGTACTTCGGAGAAGTATCTAAGTCCTTCAGCTGAAGAAAGTTAAGAGGCTGTGACAGAAGGCATTGGATATTTATCTAGAAAATGACAGAGGACTAGATTCCAGAAGAAAGCCCAGATCAGGACAAGTTTACTTCACGGAGCATTTATTCCATGAACTGCATGTGTGTGTTTAAATGCCGAAGCAATGATAGTTTTGCATGGTTGGGTTGGGGTGGGGAGGACTTGCTTTGAATGAATGGTCTGTGGCTTAAAGAAAGTAACAGCGGAAATTTTTGTGTAAAGCCTTAGAAGTCCTCTTGCGGGGTGTGGGGAGGGATTTTTCTCAGAGCCTGTAGGGGTGTGAAGTTTTTCTTTTTCTTGAGACTGCAATTGTGCGAGCAAAATTTAGGAATAAGCCTGAAAAAGAGGAATGGGAAGGCTTCTGTGCTACAAGCTGGACGTTTGCTTCAAAAGCATTGCAATGGTGCAGCGTAGTGCATTCGTTAAGCAGAGTGGTAGGACGAGGTGCGTGGACCTGTGAGAGGGCAGTGGAGTTGGTGCTGGGGCTGCAGGGCTTCCTACTCGGGTACGTCCCAGAGTCAGAGGATGCTTGTCCTGCTAATGCAAATAAGTCACCGGGTTAAGAGTTGGTCCAGGGTACTTTGTTTTTTCCTGAGGGAAAATGAAACGTGAGTTAACACGGAAGAGGGAGCGAAGTTTTATAACACAGTACTAGCTGCTGTGCAGCCACACACGTGCACTTGGCGAAACACAAGTTTCCAAGTGAAGTGCTTCCCTGACCAGAGTATTCCCTTAGAGAACTGGAACAACTGCATGTGTGCAGAGGTTGTGAGCAGACAACAGAGAAGTGGGAGAGGAATTAAACTGTATACTGCTGGAGTTTGGAAAGGTTAAGTTTCTGAATTATTAAAAAAATAAATAAATAAAAATTGAGAACTTGCACTACGGAGCTGTAGGTGGAGCCTGTCTTTCCAAATTGAAATTTGGGAGTAACGTTTTGCCAGAAGTCTTTCTTCCATTTGTCAAAATGGAAGGGCTATTACTTTTCATCACTTGAAATACGAATACTTGCTAACTTTTGGTTACCAAAGAATGAGTTACAGTTACTTTCCTTTTTGATTTGCCTGCAGTATTTCTTTTCCTTTTTTAACCTTAATAATTTAGTGAGGATCATTTTTATTGTATATTTTACAGAAAATAAAAACATTAAACGGTTTTCCAATTGTAAAGAAAACCATTAATTAAAACTGAACTATTGGCTGGAGTTTGGGGTTCTTAGTAGGAATGAAGCTTTTCATTTGTAAGAAGAATTTTTGCATCATTTGATGGCGTGCGCAGTTTTTGTATTGTTTGTAAATATTAAAAGTTGTTAAAATATCTTTTGATCTCCCTACCGTAGAATTTATACATTTTTAGATTGCTTTTAAAAAGAAAAAAGCACTCTTTGTAGATTATTTATTTTAGAGAAATATGCTTGTAATCTCTTTCTTCAATCCTTTACTTGTTAGTAATGTAAATTTCAGGGGCCTTTGTTTAACTCTTCCCTTCACAAGAGGGGAACAGTGATGAAAATGCTGTGACTTTGCTTCAATAAAGAAAAAGGCTGCCAGTTGCCATATTGTCTTTTGAGTTGATTAAAATCTCCTTCAAAAGATGTGTTCAGCAGTGTATGGCAACCCGCTGAATGCCATAAACCATGCATCTGGCTACTAATCTCCACTTCTCATTGCAAAAGTTACTAATTCAGTTTAGAGACAGAACTAAGGCATACTTACACATCCATCCCATTTTGGCATGTCAATGCTAAGACTAAACAAAATGAAATAATCATAAGCTTTTTTTTTTTTTTTTTTTTTTTTTTTTTTCCAGTATCATACATGAGTGTTTCTACTACTCCTTACTTGCAACCTGTCCCAGAAAACTAAAATCCTTGGAGAACCAGATTATAAGCAGTATAGGAGAGAAGTGATGAGTGAATGCAGCTGCACACACCAGAACAAGGCTGGGATTAACTGGTGCACAGCAAACTTTCTACCATTTGTGCATGCTAAATGTATTTAAAGAACTGTTGGCTTTTGGAATTAAATGAAAAGCTGAATGGGTAAAATAGAACATTTCAGGTGTTATTAATACTGATCTGAACTAGAGGTCACTGGCTGGCTGTTCCTTTGATGTTTCTCTCAGAGCAGATCACGTTAAGCACAGAGCACTGCAGAGTGCATGGAACACATCCAGCAGCAGGTACTTTCCTTCTCAAAGCCATGTGTACGCGTAGACCGGTCCTCATACCACCATCCTGGCAGGAAAATACTCAGGCTTTGTTTTATTGTTTACAAATGGGGAAATAGTCTAAGTGAAAACCTGCAGTATTGGAGAGAGTCATAGTTCTGTTGTCTGCAACTTCTGCAGAGTTTTTCAGCATTTTACTTAAAAGTGCCTCTTAGAAGGAGCCTGGCCATTTTTTTTTTTTTTTGCCTGATGCTAGCCATTTGATGCTGCCATAAATTTATAGTCTATATAGGAAACTCTTTGGAAAGTCCTGGCTTATTTACACAGCACATGGGCAACACAGGTAGGTGGGATTAAACTGAAAGGTAGGCTAAAATATATTTAGTAGCACTTATAATGATATTTATTTAGACAATTGATGTAACTTTCATATGGAAGTGTCACCATATCAACTACCCTCTGTAGCAGCTCTCAAAATTGGTTCGTAGCTCAGCTTTTTCAGCAGTGTACTCCTCAGCCCAAGTTTCCACTCCAAAATCTTACAAAGACAACAGCTTTAGGCTGTGTTTTCTGTACTGTCAACAACTTCGGTGTGTATGTAATAATGGTAAGGAAAACATGCTTAACTTTGTGTCACACATCCAAATGCAAAGTTGTTTTCTTCAATTAGAAGCTTCCTCTGTAGGCAGGATTTGCAATTGTGGCTTTATTGGTCAACAAGTATGAATTAAGTTTAGGAAACCTTTGCTAAAGACATCCAGAGCCCACAGAGGGGAGGGAAGATATGCAAACTTTGGCCATGTTCAAGAGAAAATGAAGACTGCTGTCGTCCTGATGCTTAATTGATCATACTGTTACAGGGCTTCTTCATAGTTTTACAGTTGGTTTACACTTTTCCTCTAAAGCTAGAATCATTGAAGCTAGATTGGAGATTAATTTCTGTTTGTCCTTTTATTGAGAATGGTTTTTAACTTCCGTGTTTTCCTATTCTTTGCTCTGTATTAGTTCATTTTATGCTTCCTTTGTTTATGTTCAAAGTTCTGTCTTACTCCTGACCGATGTACGCAGCCCCAACCTCCCTTAGAATTAAAGCCCTTAAGTTATTACAAGTCCATGCATCCGTAAAGCTGCGTGGTATTTACAGGTTTACATTGCTCATGCAGTGGAGAAAGGAGAATTTATTGATGTAAATGAAGGATGGTTATGCAAGGAACAATAGCTTGGTGAGAGGAGGTTTGGAAGGCTACTGGAAATCGGTGAGAAGAATTCAGGAAGAGGTGGAGTTGATGAAGGTGTGGTTTTGGGGAACCAGGACTGGAGGCTCGTTTGTGCATAAGGTGCAGCCTGGAAGAAGGCACAGGATAATGGCAGAAAAGGTGCAGTAAGGAGGTTACTGAGAAGTAGGGTGACTGCAAGGATGTCAGTAAGACACTGGGCAGGCAGGTACAGAAGAGAGAAGGCAAAGTAACCATTGGATAGTCACAGCAAGGGGGACGAAAAAAATCAGCCTTACGTGTTTCTTCACAGTGCCATAGAGAAGGCCAAAGTCAATCAAACATGGAAAAAGCATTGCAGAAAAGGAAAAGGCAAAATTCTGTGTGCTTAGAGAAGCGGTAACAGGCTGAAGTGAGGAAACATCAGGCAATACTGGACAGGCAGCTGCAGGCTTGAGCACAATAGTTGCAAGGGTTCTGTACACAAAGGCATGCCTGAAAAATGGAAAGAACATGGGATCAGAGAGATTAAAGCTCAGATTCATCCTGCCTAATTTCTACCAGCATCCCTGTGCCCAGTGATTCCTACCGACTGGCTATGGTTCTCCAGAGACACCTGTATGCTAGGAACTTGCTAAACTTTATCAGTCATTTTCTAGAGTGAGGAGAGGCCATTTTGCACAGGGATAAGCTTCTTTATAATATTGCAAGCAAATATATCTTGTTGAGTGTTCTTCAGATCCCACAAGGTTCTGGAAAAGCCATTTATAGCAGCAGTCACTGCTCCAACAAAGCTGTTGCTATAAGGCATTCGCTGAAGTTGTTCACAACGATATATTGCTTGCTTCAATAAGAGGAGATTAAAAGGATGGACTTCAACAATAAAGTGATTTAAAAAATCGCAGTGGCAATGAGGAATCATTTTATCTGTTTTATTTAAATGAACTCCAGTACTCACACAGACACACACATACAAAGAACACAAAAGCGTATGTTATATTATCTTTCTGATTCTTCCACTTATTTACACTTAGTTTTCTGAATAACTTTCAGGAGTTACTTCTTTCATGGTTAAGATTAGATAAGTCTTCTGACACAAAACTGATCATTTTCTAGGTCCTAAAGTGGCATTATCAATTTTAAATCAGAGTGGTGCGTAAAAATCTTGCAGGTATTCACTAGTGGAATGAGAATGTGGCCATACTGGTCTGAATTAATATGCAATGAAAGATTAAAACACAGAGATGTTTAATAAAGAAGTGACATGTCATGTACTGTTCTGGAAGACTGGATAAGTGCCTTAATAGTGCCTCAACAGCAGAATGAGTACATTTTATGTTGCAAATTTAGCTCTTTGCAGTTGGGTTATTTCACGAGTGAACAACCTTTTAGGGGCCAATCAATTCTTCCAACAATGCAAATGCAAAATGTCATTGATTTTTAGTAGGAAATTGTCTGTTAATAATGAATCCAAATATGTGTGTATATGCGTATATACAGAAGAGAGAAAGGTCGATCCCAACGTACATGAGTTCCTTCCACCTGCAGCACACTGCTTTATCTGGGCACCAGACTGGTATAAAACCAGAAGTTCCAGCTACTGAAGGAACAACAACAACAAAAAAGTAAAAATCCATTGGGACAGGTAGGCTGTGGAAGTTTGTGCATATTCACTATGTCTTGAAAAAATAAAATAAAATTTGACTTCTTTTTGGATGGTTAAAACTAATTTGGGAAAAAAAAAAAAAAATATATATATATATATAAATAAAAAATATATATATATATAAAAATATATATATATATTTATATTATATATTTATATATACATATTTATATATATATATATTTATATATATATATATATTTTTTTTTTTTTCCATAAACATATAAATGAACAATAATCAGACAAAATCTGGCAATGAACAAGGGAACAAAATGCATTATCTGCCATCCGAAGAAGAATGATACCATAGTAGCAGTATTCCAGTTGTTTAACACCCATATTCTTGGAAAACTAATACTTTTTTAAAGTTAGTCAAACACACATTGCATGCTCCTGAAGGCAGGAATTTTTGTGTCTATTTTGCTGCAATCCAGTGCAAGAAGAGTGTTAGGAACATAGCTGGTAATTTCATTTGGAAAAACCAGGCTGACTTCTAGGCTGTTTTAAATGTGGTGAAAGAGCATTAAAATGGTGAGTACTGAGTGTCGTGGAGCATCGCCAGTGGAGAAGCTGTCCTAGTGGCTGAAGATGGTGCCATTCTCTCGTTAATCAGGATGTTACAGTTTAATCAGAAACACACTGCCTGAGAAATGGTGATTGTTGTAAATTGCTGTGCCAATTGGGAGCTGCAGTAGTAGTGAGTCAAAAGGATTTTTTTTGAAAGTCCACATTAATATAGCCGGTACAGCAGTCAGAAAATAGGGAGTGAGAATGATTTTCATATATTTACCTTTTTATAGAAGCCTAGTACAATGCAAAAGTACATTTCAGAAAGCAGATCTTAAGACAACAAAAATGTGTGCAGCAGGCAGCATGGGGCTGGGCCATCTGGTTGCACAGGAGTCAAAGTGTGGCTGTGGGGTAGCTTGTGAGCCACGAGCAGCACAGGCAGTACCAAACTGCTGGTGATCCCCGGTGAGACTGGCATATTTCCACACCAAGCATGCTTTATCTTTTACAGTAAAAGTCTGTGTAAGCCAAGATGAACCAAACTTAAATTCTACAGAAAGGTCTCAGTGATTCGATGTACAGGAAAAATGTGTACCACAATAAAATGCTCAAAAAGGCAGTGCTTCATTTGTTCCCAAACGCAACTTTGATAATATTGTTTTGCTCCATCTACCAATGCAGCTTGGGGCAAAATTTTCAGACATAGGTGAAGACTGTGGCACATGGGGGCATGAAGAGCAGTTGATAGGTTATTTCTGTGAGATTAAAAAATCACCAGCACTACTTTGTTTCTAGACTGTCAAGCACAACCCTAGGCAAGTGAGCTCTTGTAAAATAAAAGCTTTTTCTCTGAAGTGTTTTTTTCTTTTTCTTTTTCTTTTTCTTTTCCTTTTTTTTTTTTTTTTTTTTTTTTTTTTTTTTTTCTGAAGTCCTAGGCTTCAGAGCTACATTTGAGAATGCAGTAAATTAGTTGTTGAATTCATGGGATGAATTTCTTGTATGATGTGATGACCTCTGAGGAGCCAGTTTGGATTTAGGGAACAAAGAAACAAAAATTATTTTCTGTGGCACAAACATGCTCTGTCTCAAGTGATGACCAGTGTGTGGGAAATTGCAGTGTCATCCTAGAAGACAAACTGTTAGTACATACCAGACCTTATCTAAAATGCTTGCTGAGAAAAGAGGGAAGAAAGTATCTTGACAATAAACTGAAACTGTCTTTCTCAAAAGTCCTTCTGGTTGTCAATTCATTTGCAATTTTCAAAAATTCGATGTCCTCAGAGATGCTTTCTGGAAAAGTAAAATTTCATCAAACTAGGAATTTGGGAATACTGAAAATATGAATGGAAAAGATCTACATTTTTCCTGTTAATTTTCATTTAAAATTTTCAGTAATCTATAACTTTAAGAAAATACTGGAATCTGGAAATCAGTTTGTTGCCTTAATGGGTGCAAAGTAGTCAAGTTTCTTCCTCTGCTCCCTGTTTCCTGCTGGCACATGTTTTTATTGTGCTAAACATGACTACAGAAAGCAGTATGTGACTTGATGTAGATCTTATATCTTATATAAACTGTCATTTTTCTAAGAAAAGAAAAGAAAAAAAAAAAAAGAGAGAGAGAGAGAGAGAGAGAGAGAGAGATCTGGCTTTTGCATATGAATCACCCCAGTAAATGCCTATGGTAAGAGGGTAATGACTTCTGCAGTATTAAAAGCTAATTCAGACCAGGTTTTGGCCCTAGGCAGTGCACGGTTTAGTTGATGAAAATGAAAACTCCATTCCCTAATGCAGGTAGGTACTAGTTCGCTGACTTTCTTACTCTGGAGAGTCCCTTTGGTCTGTAGAGAAACAAACAATTTGGCAGCACCACACAACTTAATCCACGCCTGGCAGACACACTCATTTCTGCTCATTCTTCAGAGTAATTCTATCAGCCTGGTGTTCACATGGAACTAACAGGGGACTGCAAAGATGGATGCAGGGTGGACCTGCACCAGACTCACTGGGTAAGTCTCTATTTTTTATCCCTACAGAAGACCAGATAAGTAAAAACAGCTCAATGGCACATAGAAACTCCAGCAGATCAGCTAAAGAATATGGAGTTCAAGAAAGCATCTGTCTTGGTGGCTTCTTCTCAGGCTCCATTGTCTTTTAATTCTGTACAGGGGGCAGTAATACAGCAAATAAATACAATTTAATTCATTGTCTTGCCATAGTTCTGTGGGCAACAAAATAGAAGGGATTATTTCTCTGCACCTTCATGTCTTGTTAGATTCTGTGCTGTATCACACAGTGCACACGGCAATAATATGCTCCCTGTATTTATGGGGTCATTCCTCTGTGGACTTTTTTTAATGCCTTACAAAATATTGCCTAAGACTGCAGTCTTTCCCGTAGTGAGGTCACTATTACAATCCCGTTCCTACCTCCATTATACTAAAAAAAAATATTTGTATTTTTGAAATTAGCTAATTTCATACAGATTTCACAGGGTGGTCATAGCAAAGTGGAAAAACCAGTAAGAGGAGATGGAAAGACTCTGAGATCATGTGCAGCAATCACCTTACATTAGATTAGTTTCCTGAAGAAAACTTACTAAACAACACACCTTTGCCTCAGTATCCCTGGTGAAGAGCAATCAGAAGATCATCTCTCTTTCAAGTGAAAAGGCCATAAAATATTCTTGCTGAGCAATTCTTACTGTCACAAAAACTTACAGTTTATGTGTTTTTTTAACCCTGTGTCGTGGTTTAACCCAGCCGGCAGCTAAACAGCACACAGCCGTTCGCTCACCCTCCCCCCTCCCTCTCTGGGATGGGTGAGAGAAACGGGAAAGTGAAGCCCGTGAGTTGAGATGAAGACAGTTTATTAAGACAGGAAGATAATAATAACAATAATAATATTAACAATAATAATACCAACAACAATGATGATACTACTACTACTACTACTGTGCACAAACAAGTGATGCACAATGCAATTGCTCACCACCTGCTGACCGATGCCCAGCCTAACCCCGAGCAGTCACGGCCCCCTCCCCCAGCTAGCCACCCCTATATATTGTTTAGCATGACATCAGATGGTATGGAATACACCTTTGGCTAGTTTGGGTCACCTGTCTTGGTCTGTCCCCTCCCAGCTCTTGCTGCACCCCCAGCCTGCCCGTTGGCAGGACAGAGCCAGAAGCTGAGACGTCCTTGGCTTGCTGCAAGCACTGCTCTGCAACAATTAAGCCACTGGGGTGTTATCAGCACTCTTCTCATCCTAAGCCAAAACATAGCATTCTACCAGCTACTAGGAAGACAATTAACTCTGTCCTAACTGAAACCAGGACATCTGTCCACCCCTTATTCCATACCATTTATGTCATGCTAAGGTTACACTCTTTCCCATGCATTCTAATTAATCACCATTTTCATCTAGGGTATATAGTAGTCCTGGTAGTGATGAGATGCAGTATTATATAGTAATTAACATGATACAATTCAGTTCATGGGCTATTCTCACCCAGTATTAAATCTCCTTGAGGTACACACCGGACCTCTCCATTCTTTTGCATTACCCACCAAGTGTATCCAGGTCCCTGAGCAAAAGCAATTCCACGAATGGGTTTGCCTTTTCCTGAGGCAGGAGTAGCCCAGACTGTTTTACCCAGCATATTTCTTACATGCACTACAGGAACTTTATCCCCTTCTACAGTACATAACAGGTTTGATTGGGCAGGTCCAGCTCGGTTGGCAGATCCCCTAGTATTGACTAACCAGGTGGCCTTTGCCAAAGGCATATCCCAATTTTTGAATGTCCCAGCGCCCATTGCTTTCAAGGTGGTCTTTAACAGTCCATTGTATCGTTCAACTTTCCCAGAGGCCGGTGCATGATAGGGGATGTGATACACCCACTCAATACCCTGTTCTTTGGCCCAAGTGTCTATAAGGTTGTTTCGGAAATGAGTCCCATTGTCTGACTCTATTCTTTCTGGGGTGCCATGTCGCCATAGGACTTGCTTTTCAAGGCCCAGGATAGTGTTCCGGGCAGTGGCATGAGGCACAGGATATGTTTCCAGCCATCCGGTGGTTGTTTCCACCATCGTAAGTGCCCCATGGCGCTTGCCGTTGTGAGTTTGAGTGTGATGTAGTCAATCTGCCAGGCCTCTCCATATTTATATTTCAGCCATCGTCCTCCATACCAAAGAGGCTTTGACCGTTTGGCTTGCTTGATTGCAGCACATGTTTCACAGTCATGAATAACCTGTGCTATAGTGTCCATGGTCATGTCCACCCCTCGATCACGAGCCCATCTGTATGTTGCATCTTGATGGCCTTGATGACCTGAGGTGTCATGGGCCCATGGGGCTATAAAAATTCATCTTTATGCTGCCAATCCAGGTCCACCTGAGCTACTTCAATCTTAGCAGCCTGATTCACCTGCTGGTTGTTTTGATGAACTCCTTCCTATGCTGCCAATATCTCCTTTTCAGTTGGAGTGTAGCGGGCCTCAGATCCTCTGTATCCCCGACTCCAAAAGCCCAGAGGCCGACCTCGAGTTTCCCCAGGTTCTTTCTGCCGGAGGCTCCAGGTGGGGCCGTTCTCCCCAGCTGCGGTGTAGAGCACATTCTTGACATCTGGTCCTGTTCGATGCAGTAGCCCAAGGGCTACTGCATGAACTATTTCCTGCTTGATTTGTTCAAAGGCTTGATGTTGCTCAGGGCCCCATTAAAACTCATTCTTCTTACGGGTTACTCGGTAGAGCAGGTTTACAATCAGACAGTAATTTGGGATGTGCATTCTCCAAAACCCCACAACACCTAGGAAAGTCTGTGTTTCTTTTTTGTTAGTTGGTGGAGACATAGCTGTTATTTTGTTGATCACATCCATTGGGATTTGACGACGTCCATCTTGCCATTTTATTCCTAAAAACTGGATCTCTCGTGCAGGTCCTTTGACTTTATTTTGTTTGATGGCAAAACCAGCTTTCAGAAGGATTTGGACTATTTTCTTCCCTTTCTCAAAAACTTCCTCTGCTGTGTCACCTCACACAACAATGTCATCGATGTACTGCAGGTGTTCAGGAGCTTCCCCCTGCTCCAGCGCAGACTGGATCAGTCCATGGCAAATGGTAGGGCTGTGTTTCCACCCCTGGCGCAGCTGATTCCAAGTATATTGGACTCCCCTCCAAGTGAAAGCAAACTGTGGCCTGCATCAGAAATAAAAAAATGCATCAGTGATATCAATTGTGGCGTACCACTTGGCTGCCTTCGATTCCAGTTCTTACTGGAGTTCCAGCATGTCCGGCACTGCAGCACTCAGTGGTGGCGTGACTTCATTCAGGCCATGATAGTCCACTGTTAGTCTCCACTCACCATTAGACTTTCGCAGTGGCCATATGGGACTCTTGAAAGGTGAATGAGTCTTGCTGATCACTCCTTGGCTCTCCAGTTGACGAATTAGCTTATGGATGGGAATCAGGGAGTCTCGGTTAGTGCGATATTGCCGCCGGTGCACAGTTGTGGTAGCGACTGGCACTTGCTGTTCTTCGACCCTCAGCAACCCCACAACAGAGGGGTCCTCGGAGAGACCAGGCAAGGTAGACAATTGTTTAAAACCTCTGTCTCTAAGGCAGCTATACCAAAAGCCCACCAGAAGCCTTTTGGATCCTTGAAATAGACTCTTATATGATCATCTATGCCAAGGATACACGGAGCATCCGGGCCAGTCACAACACGGTGCTTTTGCCACTCATTCCCAGTCAGACTCACTTCAGCCTCCAGCACAGTTAACTGCTGAGATCCCCCCATCACTCCATAAATACAGATGGGCTGTGGCCCTTTATAGCTCGATGGCATTACAGTACATTGTGCACCGGTGTCTACTAAAGCCTTATACTTCTGTGCGTCTGACGTGCCAGGCCATCGAATCTACACAGTCCAATAAACTCGATTGTCCCTTTCCTCCCCCTGGCTGGAGGCAGGGCCCCCCTAATCCTGGTCAGAATCTTCTTCGTTTCTGTGTTTGAAGGACTGTCTGCTGGAAGTTGGAGCAGCAAACTTTTCAGAGAATCCCTTTTTCCTGATTGTTCTCTTTCGCAACTCATGTACCCGTGCCTCTGGGGTTGTGGTAGATTTTCCACCCCATTTTCTCATGTCCTCTCCATGGTCTCATAAATAAAACTACAGGGTGGCACGGGGTGAGTACCCACCATAGTGTCTTCCTTGTGTGGATGAACGCTTACCCCTGACAGCTGAGACACTGCTTTGTACAGGTGGGGAGGAAAACAATCTCTCTTCAAGTTGGTGAACCTTTTCAGAAAGTTTCTCCCAGGTGTTCTCTTTTGGTCGGTGGACACTGGTTGGTTCAGGTGGAGAGGAAGATGGATTCTCTTTGAGTTGGTGGAACTCTTCAGAAAGTTTCTCCACAGCTGAGACACAGGCCTGTAAGGAAGAGGAGAGACTTTCTTCGTACTGCCGAAGTTGTTTAGCCACTTCATCCACTGTGGGTTCCTCATCCTCTTTCCAGGCCATTATTGCCAGTGAGCTGGCATATGATGATGGTGCACTCCGTCCAAACTTCCGCCACATGGGTCGTGTACACCTGACTTCATCTGGATCTGTGGATGTTTGTCTGAGGTCTGGGTCCTCATAAATCACCTCCTGTATGGCTAATTCCCTCAGGTACTGGATTCCTTTCTCCATAGTGGTCCACTTGCCCGGTAGACATACAAGTTTTTCCTGGAAGGGATACCTTTCCCTCACAGCTGAGAGGAGACGCCTCCAGAGGCTGTGAGATTGTGCTCCATCTGCAATTGCTTTGTCAATGCCTGTGTCTCTAGCAAGGGATCCCAGCTGCCTGGCTTCCCTGCCCTCTAATTCCACACAATTTTCTCCGGTGTCCCAGCACCGCAGCAGCCAGGTGACAAGCTGCTCACCTATGCAATGACCAAAATCTTTTCGCACATCTCGTAGCTCAGGCTGGTATAGGTTTCGGGTAGCTACTGTTGATTTTTCGGCATCCTCGTCTTTCTCCTCCTGAATCCCTGATGGCTCAGCATCGTTGTCTCTATACCTAGATTTGGCAGAAGACTCTTTGCGTTCTAAACAACCTGAATCCCTATACCATTTGTTCACCTTCTCTACAGGGGCTACTTGCACTGCTACAGCTCGTTTCTCTGACCCAGCCACAGGAGCTGGAGCGGCTGCAGGAACTGGAGCAGCTGCAGAGTCCATCGTAGGGGTCGCAGTGGCCGTTGGATCTGTCACAGGACTTGGAGTGGCCGCAGGGTCCGTCACTAAGTTGATAGTAGTATCAATTGCAGCTCGATAGGCATGAGCCAGGCCCCGGCACGTCACAATGATCTGTGTCACTTTGGAACTGCCAGAGTCATGACACCTTTTTTTTTCAAGCATTCTACCAGTCTTTTAGGATTTTGCAGTTGTTCAGGGGTGAATTTCCAAAACACTGGGGGTGCCAACTGCTCTAGATGCCTGCCCATATCCTCCCATACTCCCTGCCACTCACAACTCTCCTGCCTCTGGGCAGCTCTCTGGATGAGATTCCTAAGTAGTTATTTAACTTTAAGCAAAACCCGAAGCACATTCAGGAGGCATAACAACAAGACCATGCTGGTCTGAGTATCCCAAGGATATTCAATATATTGGAGAACTATTGTTACAAGCTCGGAGGATACGAGGGTAGTGAAGGAGAAAGGGAGAGTGATCAAGGAGAATAAAGGGGTGGTGAAGGAGAAAGGGAGAGGGAACGAGTAAGAAAAAATATCTTCCCCTTTCCCCTCCACAGATCAAATCCCTGATGAGAAAAGGCGATAGGTAGAATTGCTAATAGTTTCTGAGATACGGTTGCCAAAGTAGAGAGTCGACGACGTTGCTGAGTACAAATACCAAGTTAGAGTCATGACCATATTCATGACTCTATTCATATGAGACGGTATTTCACCGTCTCATAAGCCACTGTTACAATGCACAGTACCATAATGATCTGAAACCAGGGCCCGGAGAGGATAAACAACGTGACAGAGAGCACATACGAAAATAACGTGCTATAATACTCAATTTGGAAAACAGGCGCAGCAGACTTGAGATTAAAGCAATCAGCATTATGACAAGTAACTATTAAACAGGTCTAATACTTATACCAATTTTAGTTTAACACACTCTGGTCAGATCTGTCATTATCTCAAGCCTTCGAGCCCCATGTTGGGCGCCAAAAGGACTGTCGTGGTTTAACCCAGCTGGCAGCTAAACACCACACAGCTCATCCTCCCCACTCCCTCTCTGAGATGGGGGAGAGAAACGGGAAAGTAAAGCCTATGAGTTGAGATAAAGACAGTTTATTAAGACAGGAAAATAATAATAACAACAATAATAATAACAACAACAACAATAATAAAAACTTTTATTTGAGCAAGGTTTGAGAGACGTGGGGTGGGGTGGGGTGGCGCGGAGGCGTGCTGAGCTCTCTTGGTCCATAGCTGCGGGGCCCGTTGGTGTGCTTGTAGGCCCGTGGCCGGGTAGGGACGGGATCCTTGTGTGCTTCTTGCTCCTTTGGTGGCTGCGGTTGTAGAACGCTGCCCCAGCCTTCAGGTCAGCGGCCGCGGAGGAAGAGGACAGTGGCAGACGTTGTTGTGCTCGGGGCTCTGTGGTGGGGTGCGAAAGGAAAATGATCCAAAAGAGCAGCCCCAGCCTGTTGCCAGGGTCAGCCCCTGGATCCCCGGGTGAGGCTCTGTGAGCCTGACAGCAAGGCTGTCCATCCCGGGTCTCCCTCATGGCCAAGAGTCAGCCGTGTTGGGCCAGGCCTTCCTGCAGGCAGTGAGACTGTGGTGGGGAAAGGGTTGGGGCGATCTTATCTGTCCTGGAGAGCATTGGCAGCTCTTCTGTCTGAGTTCCCAATGGGAGAGTGACCAGGAGTGTGCTGTGGTGTGGTCTCATCGCTGTGTTTGTGGCTGAAAGAAAAGAAACACCAAACAGAGCAGCATCCCCTGTGACCACGGGCAGCCCCTGCCTGTGTGCCCGAGGGTCTCCAGCTACTCACTGAGGCTGTCTGTGTCCCGTCGTCCTGATGGAGAGGTCACTTCTGTCCTGGCCCGATTCTGTCATGTTCCTGCTTGCTGTGGACCATGGTGGGTGTGGGTTGGGGTGATCTTACCTGTCCTGGCGAGCATTGGCAGCTCTTCCTTCCAGTTGAGTGGTCGAGGGCGGTGAGGCCAGGTTGTGCCGTAGTCTGGTCCCATCCCCAGACACACATCTTAGAGCGTGTGTGTTTCCAGCTGTGAGAGAGAAAGCCAAAGGGCAGCAGCCTTCCGCTGTGGCCAGGAGCAGCCCCTGCCTCCCAGCCTAAGACTCTCCCAGCCTCACAACAGTGCCGTCCATCCAGCTGCTCTGTGTTGGCCAAGAATTACCCATGTTTTACCAACTCCACAGGTGCTGAGACCATGGTGGGGAATAGGTTGGGGGTAGCTTATCTGTCCTGTAGAGCGTTGACACATTTTCCAGCTGAGGTGTCAAGGGGAGAGAGGCCAGGAGTGTGCCATGGTCTGGTCCCATCGCTGTCTGTTTCTGGCTTTAAGAAGAGAAGGAACAACAGAGCAGCATCCCCGTGTGACCACGGGCAGGCCCTGCCTCTGTGCCCGAGCGTTTTGAGCATCTCACCACGTCTGTCTGTCTCCTGTCATCCTGATGGAGCGGTCCCTGGTGTCCCCGCTGGATTGTGTCACCTTCCGGCTTGCTATTAGAGTCTGGTGGGTGTGGGTTGGGGTGATCTTACCTGTCCTGTCGAGCGTTGGCAGCTCTCCCTTCCAGCTGAGTTCTTAAGGAGAGAGAGACCAGGATTGTGTTGTAGTCTGGTCGCACTGCTGTGTGATTCCAGCTGAAAGAGAAGAAGCACCAAAGGGGGCAGCATCCCCCTGTGACCACGGGCAGCCCCTGCCTCTGTGCCCAAGAGTCTCTAGCGACTCACCAAGGCTGTCCGTGCCCCATCATCCTGATGCAACGGTTGACTCCCGTCCTGGCCCGATTCTGTCACCTTCCTGCTTGCTGTTGGAGCCTGGTGGGTGTGGGTTGGGGCGATCTCACCTGTCCTGTAGGGCGTGGAGAATTGTCTGGCCCAGTGCTGGCAAGGAGCGGCCAGGAGCATGCCACGGTTTAGTTGGGTCCGTGTGCTGTAGGGCGCTGAGAGCCATTGGAGGTGAGGGCCTGAAGAGAGAGGAGAGAGGAGCTGAGTTCCTCTGGTGGAGTTTGTGTCCAGAGCTGAGGCTGAAGCAGGAGCAGGCAGCTGAGCAGCCTCCCCGTCAGCACGGGCAGCCATGGCAGGGCTGCGTGGCCGCTGGGGCCAGCGTTCTGGGGCCAAGGCTGTCCCCGCCCCTTTGTGACATGGGGCACCCCCTGCCCACTGTGCCATGGGCGCTGCATCCCCATCCCCATCCCCACCCGCGGGGGGTGGCAGCAGGTGATGCGGAGCCCAGGCCCAGGCCGGGCGGTGGAAAAGGTGCCCAGGTGTTTGGGCAGGGCTGCGGGGCCGTGCCAGGCAGCTGTGCGAGCGTGCTGGGGTCTGGCTGGGGCTGTGCTGCCTGCCCTCTGAGGAACCTGCTTTGGCAGGGGGGGTGGACCCGATGATCGGCTCCGGGGCAGACGCGTTCTGCAGCGGAGCGGGGGATCGGGCCAGGCAGGGCTAATACGAACACCTCCTTAATGACAGCCGTTAGCTAGGTGATAATGGTCTCCACCAGGCATGGTGCGCTCTCCAGGAAGTCGGTACACACGCAGACCGACTACCCGTTAAAAAATGCAGCAGTTCAGGTCACCGCATGCAAGGAGTGTCTGAGCCTGTTGCTGCCATCGGCGGGAGGCAGAGATACGGCGTGCGTGAGGTGCGGAGCAGGTGCATGACCTGGTCCGCATGGTGGCGGAGCTCAAGGAGGAGGTGGAGAGGTTGAGGGATATCAGGGAGTGTGAGCGGGAGATAGACTGGTGGAGCTACTCCCTGCAGGGCCTCAAGGAGGGGTACCAGGGTGAGACACACCAAATGGGAGTGGACCTCCTGTCACCGTCGGGCAGAGGGAGGGGATCTGGGAGTTGAGGAGGAATGGAAACAGGTCCCTGCTCGACATCGCAGGCGATGCCCTCCCCTTCCGGCCCCGCATTCCCAGGTGCCCTTACACAACAGGTTTGAGGCCCTGGAGCTCGAGAGACCGGTGCGTGAGGAAGAGGTAGCAAGTGTTCCCAGGAGGATGCCTAGGGCGAGGAGGTCAACTCCACGCCTCAGGACTGCCTCCACCAAGAAAGACAGGAGGGTTATTGTTGTTGGAGACTCGATTCTTAGGGGAACAGAGGGCCCTATTTTTCGGCCTGACCCTACCCGTAGGGAAGTCTGCTGTCTCCCTGGGGCCAGGGTCAGGGACGTTGCCAGGAAGCTTCCCAACCTGGTTCGCCCCTCAGACTATTATCCTCTTTTGATAGTCCAGGCAGGTATTGACGACATTGAAGAGAGAAGCCTGAAGGCTATCAAACAAGAGTTTAGGGGGCTGGGACGGTTAGTGGATGGAGCGGGAGTGCAGGTGGTGTTTTCGTCCATCCCTACAGTTGCAGGGAGGGATACAGAGAGGACGCGGAAAGCCCACCTGTTAAACACGTGGCTCAGGGGCTGGTGCCAACGCAGAAATCTTGTTTTTTTCGACCATGGGGCACTTTACTCAGCACCCGGCCTGATGGCCGCAGACGGGTCCCTGTCTTTTAGGGGAAAAAGGATCCTGGGCCAGGAGCTGGCAGGGCTCATTGAGAGGGCTTTAAACTAGGTAAGAAGGGGGATGGGGCTGAAGCAAGGATTGTTGGGGCTGTGACAGGGGGAGCAATAGCAAGGCCGGGGGATAAGGCAATGGCCCAGCTGAAGTGCATCTACACCAATGCACGCAGCATGGGTAACAAACAGGAGGAGCTGGAAGCCATCGTGCAGCAGGCAGGCTATGACTTGGTTGCCATCACGGAGACATGGTGGGACCACTGTCATGACTGGAGTGCTGCAATGCCTGGCTATAAGCTCTTCAGAAGGGACAGGCAGAACAGAAGGGGTGGTGGTGTGTCTCTCTATATTAGAGAATCTTTTGATGTTGTGGAACTTGAGGCTGGGAATGACAAGGTCGAGTCCCTTTGGGTTAGGATCGGCAGGGACAACAAGGCTAGCGTCCTGGTCGGGGTCTGTTATAGACCGCCGAACCAGGATGAGGAGACGGATGAGGAACTCTACAGGCAGCTGACAGAAGTTGCGAAATCGTCGGCGCTTGTTCTCGTGGGGGACTTCAACTTCCCTGACATATCCTGGAAGCACAACACAGCCCTGAGAGAGCAGTCTAGGAGGTTTCTGGAGAGCATGAAAGATAGCTTCCTGACGCAGCTGGTTAGTGGGCCTACCAGGGGTGGTTCCCCGCTAGACCTTCTCTTCACAAACAGAGAAGGACTGGTGGGAGGTGTGGTGGTCGGAAGCTGTCTTGGGCAGAGTGACCACAAAATGGTGTAGTTCTCTATTCTTGGTGAGGCCAGGAAGGGGACCAGTAAAACTGCTGTCTTGGACTTCCGGAAGGCTGACTTTGAGCTGCTCAGGACACTGGTTGGTGGAGTCCCTTGGGAGGCGGTTCTGAAGGGCAGAGGGGTCCAGGAAGGCTGGGCGCTCTTCAAGAGGGAAATCTTAATGGCGCAGGAGTGGTCTGTCCCCACGTGCCCAAAGACGAGCCGGCGTGGAAGAAGACCGGTCTGGCTCAACAGAGAGTTGCGGCTTGAGCTTAGGAGAAAAAAGAGGGTTTACAATCTTTGGAAAAAAGGGCGGGCCACTGAGGAGGACTATAAGGATGTTACGAGGCTGTGCAGGGACAAAATTTGAAAGGCCAAAGCTCATCTGGAGCTCAATCTGGCTACTGCCGTGTCGTGGTTCCGCTCGAGTGGGCAGCCGAGCTCCACCACAGCCGCTCTCTCACTCCCCCTCCTCAAAGAGGAATGGGGAGAAAATATGTGAAAAGGGCTCAAGGATTGAGATAAGGACGAGAAAATCATGCAATAATTATTGTAACGGGCAAAACAGACTCGGCATAAGGAGATAGTAAGATTTATTGCCTACAACTAACAAGCGAGAGAAGTGAGAAAACAAAGGAAAAAAAAAAACAAAAGCACCTTCCCCCCCCATCCACCCTTTTCCACCTCCTCCCCCCGAGCGGCGCAGGGGAACGGGGAATGGGGGTTATGGTCAGTCTACAGCACTTCTTCTCTGCCGCTCCTTCTCGGTCACTCTCGTCCCCTGTGCTGTGGGGTCCCACCCACGGGATGCAGTCCTTGATGAACCGATCCGGCGTGGGCTTCCCACAGGCAGCAGCTCTTCCAGAACTGCTCCAGATATGGGTCCGTACCACGGGGTCCATCCCTCAGGAGAAAACTGCTCCAACCTGGCTCCCCTACGGGCAGCAGCTCCTGCCAGATCACCTGCTCCTGCGTGGGCTCCTCTCCACGGGCTACAGGTCCGGCCCGGAATCTGCTCCGGCAGGGGTCTTCCACAGGCGGCAGCCTCCGTCGGTGCAGGGCCACCTGCTCCACCGTGGTCTCCTCCACGGGCTGCAGCGTGGAACCCTGCTCCACCGTGGTACTCCATGGGCTGCAGGGGGACATCCTGCTTCACCATGGTCCTCACCACAGGCCGCAGGGGACTTCTGCTCCGGCGCCTGGAGCACCTCTCCCCCTCCTTCTACACTGACCTTGGTGCAAGGCTGTTCTCCCACTCCCTTGACTCTCCCGGCTGCTGTGTGGCGCAGCGTTTTTTCCCTGTCTTAAATATGCTCTCACGGAGGCGCAAACAACATCGCTTATTGGCTCGGATCTGGAAAACAATGGGGCCCTTCCCAAACATGGGGCAGCTTCTAGATCTTTCTCACAGAAACCACCCCTATAGCCCCCTGCTACCAAAACCTTGCCACGTAAACCCACTACATGCCGTTAAAGACAACAAAAAATCTTTTTACAAATACATCAACGCAAAATGGAGGACTAAGGAGAATCTCCATCCTTTACTGGATGCGGGGGGAAACCTTGTTATAAAAGATGAGGAAAAGGCGGAGGTGCTTAATGCCTTCTTCGCTTCAGTCTTTAGCAGCAATGCCAGTTGTTCTATGGACACCCAGTACCCTGAGCTGGTGGAAGGGGGTGGGGAGCAGAATGTGGCCCTCACTATCCATGAAGAAATGGTTGGCGACCTGCTACAGCACTTGGATGTGCGCAAGTCGATGGGGCCGGATGGGATCCACCCAAGGGTACTGAGAGAACTGGCAGAGGAGCTGGCCAAGCCACTTTCCATCATTTATCAGCAGTCCTGGCTATTAGGGGAGGCCCCAGTTGACTGGCAGCTAGCAAACGTGACGCCCTTCTACAGGAAGGACTGGAGGGCAGACCCAGGGAAATATAGGCCTGTCAGTTTGACCTCAGTGCCAGGGAAGCTCATGGAGCAGATTACCTTGAGAGTCATCACGCGGTACATGCAGGGCAAGCAGGCGATCAGGCCCGGTCAGCATGGGTTTATGAAAGGCAGGTCCTGCTTGACGAACCTGATCTCCTTCTATGACCAAGTGATGCGCTTGTTGGATGAGGGAAAGGCTGTGGATGTGGTCTACCTTGACTTCAGCAAGGCTTTTGACACCATTTCCCACAGCATTCTCCTCAAGAAACTGGCTGCTCTTGGCTTGGACTGGTGCACGCTTCGTTGGGTTAGAAACTGGCTGGATAGCCGGGCCCAAAGAGTCATGGTGAATGGAGCCAAGTCCAGTTGGAGGCCAGTCACTAGTGGCATCCCCCAGGGCTCGGTGCTGGGGCCGGTCCTCTTTAATATCTTCATCAATGATCTGGACGAGGGCATCGAGTGCACCCTCAGTAAGTTTGCAGATGACACCAAGTTAGGTGCGTGTGTCGATCTGCCCAAGGGTAGGAAAGCTCTGCAGGAGGATCTGGATAGGCTGCACCGATGGGCTGAGGTCAACTGCATGAAGTTTAACAAGGCCAAGTGCCGGGTCCTGCACCTGGGGCGCAATAACCCCAAGCAGAGCTACAGACTGGGAGAGGAATGGTTGGAGAGCTGCCAGGCAGAGAAGGACCTGGGAGTATTGGTGGATAGTCGGCTGCATATGAGCCAGCAGTGTGCTCAGGTGGCCAAGAAGGCCAATGGCATCCTGGCTTGTATCAGGAACAGTGTGACCAGCAGGGCTAGGGAGGTGATCGTCCCCCTGTGCTTGGCTCTGGTGAGGCCGCACCTCGAGTGCTGTGTTCAGTGTTGGGCCCCTCGCTACAAGAAGGACATCGAGGTGCTCGAGTGTGTCCAGAGAAGGGCGACGAAGCTGGTGAGGGGCCTGGAGAACAAGTCCTACGAGGAGCGGCTGAGGGAGCTGGGCTTGTTCAGCCTGGAGAAGAGGAGGCTCAGGGGCGACCTTATCGCTCTCTATAGGTACCTCAAGGGAGGCTGTAGCGAGGTGGGGGTTGGTCTGCTCTCCCACGTGCCTGGTGACAGGACGAGGGGGAATGGGCTTAAGTTGCAACAGGGGAGTTTTAGGTTAGATGTTAGGAAGAACTTCTTCACTGAAAGGGTTGTGAGGCATTGGAACAGGCTGCCCAGGGAAGTGGTGGAGTCACCATCCCTGGAAGTCTTCAAAAGATGTTTAGATGTAGAGCTTAGGGATATGGTTTAGTGGGGACTGCTAGCGTTAGGTCAGAGGTTGGACTCGATGATCTTGAGGTCTCTTCCAACCTAGAAATTCTGTGATTCTGTGAAGGTATGAGAGTACAGGGCAGGTAGCTGGAGAAGACAGCCTCTGTTGACAGCTAGGGGGACAGAAATGGGGTTGGAAATGAAGAAGAACAAGAACAGAATCAAAGGAGGCTTTTTAAGTCAGACCCTGGGAATAGGATTTCTCTGGACAAATGTAAATGTTAGCAATGTAGACATCTATAGCTGGGCTTCTCATTGTAGTTAATCTCCATTGTCACTTGTGCCCAATGGCTGTCAGGGGAGCAGAGGGTGACCGTTTTCAGTGCAGCTGTCTGTCGTGTAGATGTTGAGCATTACAAGAGTTGAATGCTGCTCCACATGCTTAATTTGTGTCTCGGTAAAACTAAGATGGCAGGTGTTGGGACAGAGATATGACACGCAGAATTTCAAAATAGCAAAGCACATAAAATAAAGCACACAGGAGCACGTACAGAACATCTAGAGGGGCATAAGAGGACCATGGACTGAGACTGATTAAAGATATGCTTTTTAATGAACAGTAAGGCCACTTTTGTTCCATGTTTAGCTTCAAGTCTTTGCTGAGGTGCATTCACTTTTGCTTCTCTGGTCTCCCTATATTCAGAGCTTTATTAAACTTCTTTGCAGTGGCAGCAAGGAAACTGAGTAAATAGACCCCAGAAGTAATTTCTGTCTAGACTCAGCTAGTTTTGGAAAAAAAAAACGTGCATCTAGCTCTGCTCGTGGTAATGTTTCTCTTCATCTTGAAGGTGACAAAGAACCAGAAGAAAAAATTATGGGTTTTCTATCAGCTGTTCTAAAGACATTCAATATTGTCAAAAAACTGTGACTTTCCATGTTTTGTTTTGTGTTTGTTTTGGAAAGAGGAGAAGAGGATGACGTGGTGGGGCTAGAAAGACTTGTCTATAAGACCTGTTAAAATAAATAAATAAAAGAGAATATAGCAATCAGAATTGAGACGTAGTGGGACAGCTCACATGACTGGAATGCCGCCACTGTGGGCTGAGTCCTCTTTAGGAAAGACAGGCTGGGGAAGAAAGGGGGTGGGATTGCCTTTATGTGAGGGAGCAATTAGACTCTACCCAGACGCAGCTGGGGGAGGGTGAAGGACAGGTGGAGAGATTGTTCGTAAAAATTAAAAGGTGGGCTGCTACAGGAGACACGGTGCTGGGGGTCTACTATAACTCTCCACATAAGGAGAATTAAGACAATACAACAGGAGGATAGCCAATATCGACCAGGACTGGGGACCAGGACTGGGGACCAGGACTGGGGACCAGGACTGGGGACCAGGACTGGGGACCAGGACTGGGGACCAGGACTGGGGACCAGGACTGGGGACCAGGACTGGGGACCAGGACTGGGGACCAGGACTGGGGACCAGGACTGGGGACCAGGACTGGGGACCAGGACTGGGGACCAGGACTGGGGACCAGGACTGGGGACCAGGACTGGGGACCAGGACTGGGGACCAGGACTGGGGACCAGGACTGGGGACCAGGACTGGGGACCAGGACTGGGGACCAGGACTGGGGACCAGGACTGGGGACCAGGACTGGGGACCAGGACTGGGGACCAGGACTGGGGACCAGGACTGGGGACCAGGACTGGGGACCAGGACTGGGGACCAGGACTGGGGACCAGGACTGGGGACCAGGACTGGGGACCAGGACTGGGGACCAGGACTGGGGACCAGGACTGGGGACCAGGACTGGGGACCAGGACTGGGGACCAGGACTGGGGACCAGGACTGGGGACCAGGACTGGGGACCAGGACTGGGGACCAGGACTGGGGACCAGGACTGGGGACCAGGACTGGGGACCAGGACTGGGGACCAGGACTGGGGACCAGGACTGGGGACCAGGACTGGGGACCAGGACTGGGGACCAGGACTGGGGACCAGGACTGGGGACCAGGACTGGGGACCAGGACTGGGGACCAGGACTGGGGACCAGGACTGGGGACCAGGACTGGGGACCAGGACTGGGGACCAGGACTGGGGACCAGGACTGGGGACCAGGACTGGGGACCAGGACTGGGGACCAGGACTGGGGACCAGGACTGGGGACCAGGACTGGGGACCAGGACTGGGGACCAGGACTGGGGACCAGGACTGGGGACCAGGACTGGGGACCAGGACTGGGGACCAGGACTGGGGACCAGGACTGGGGACCAGGACTGGGGACCAGGACTGGGGACCAGGACTGGGGACCAGGACTGGGGACCAGGACTGGGGACCAGGACTGGGGACCAGGACTGGGGACCAGGACTGGGGACCAGGACTGGGGACCAGGACTGGGGACCAGGACTGGGGACCAGGACTGGGGACCAGGACTGGGGACCAGGACTGGGGACCAGGACTGGGGACCAGGACTGGGGACCAGGACTGGGGACCAGGACTGGGGACCAGGACTGGGGACCAGGACTGGGGACCAGGACTGGGGACCAGGACTGGGGACCAGGACTGGGGACCAGGACTGGGGACCAGGACTGGGGACCAGGACTGGGGACCAGGACTGGGGACCAGGACTGGGGACCAGGACTGGGGACCAGGACTGGGGACCAGGACTGGGGACCAGGACTGGGGACCAGGACTGGGGACCAGGACTGGGGACCAGGACTGGGGACCAGGACTGGGGACCAGGACTGGGGACCAGGACTGGGGACCAGGACTGGGGACCAGGACTGGGGACCAGGACTGGGGACCAGGACTGGGGACCAGGACTGGGGACCAGGACTGGGGACCAGGACTGGGGACCAGGACTGGGGACCAGGACTGGGGACCAGGACTGGGGACCAGGACTGGGGACCAGGACTGGGGACCAGGACTGGGGACCAGGACTGGGGACCAGGACTGGGGACCAGGACTGGGGACCAGGACTGGGGACCAGGACTGGGGACCAGGACTGGGGACCAGGACTGGGGACCAGGACTGGGGACCAGGACTGGGGACCAGGACTGGGGACCAGGACTGGGGACCAGGACTGGGGACCAGGACTGGGGACCAGGACTGGGGACCAGGACTGGGGACCAGGACTGGGGACCAGGACTGGGGACCAGGACTGGGGACCAGGACTGGGGACCAGGACTGGGGACCAGGACTGGGGACCAGGACTGGGGACCAGGACTGGGGACCAGGACTGGGGACCAGGACTGGGGACCAGGACTGGGGACCAGGACTGGGGACCAGGACTGGGGACCAGGACTGGGGACCAGGACTGGGGACCAGGACTGGGGACCAGGACTGGGGACCAGGACTGGGGACCAGGACTGGGGACCAGGACTGGGGACCAGGACTGGGGACCAGGACTGGGGACCAGGACTGGGGACCAGGACTGGGGACCAGGACTGGGGACCAGGACTGGGGACCAGGACTGGGGACCAGGACTGGGGACCAGGACTGGGGACCAGGACTGGGGACCAGGACTGGGGACCAGGACTGGGGACCAGGACTGGGGACCAGGACTGGGGACCAGGACTGGGGACCAGGACTGGGGACCAGGACTGGGGACCAGGACTGGGGACCAGGACTGGGGACCAGGACTGGGGACCAGGACTGGGGACCAGGACTGGGGACCAGGACTGGGGACCAGGACTGGGGACCAGGACTGGGGACCAGGACTGGGGACCAGGACTGGGGACCAGGACTGGGGACCAGGACTGGGGACCAGGACTGGGGACCAGGACTGGGGACCAGGACTGGGGACCAGGACTGGGGACCAGGACTGGGGACCAGGACTGGGGACCAGGACTGGGGACCAGGACTGGGGACCAGGACTGGGGACCAGGACTGGGGACCAGGACTGGGGACCAGGACTGGGGACCAGGACTGGGGACCAGGACTGGGGACCAGGACTGGGGACCAGGACTGGGGACCAGGACTGGGGACCAGGACTGGGGACCAGGACTGGGGACCAGGACTGGGGACCAGGACTGGGGACCAGGACTGGGGACCAGGACTGGGGACCAGGACTGGGGACCAGGACTGGGGACCAGGACTGGGGACCAGGACTGGGGACCAGGACTGGGGACCAGGACTGGGGACCAGGACTGGGGACCAGGACTGGGGACCAGGACTGGGGACCAGGACTGGGGACCAGGACTGGGGACCAGGACTGGGGACCAGGACTGGGGACCAGGACTGGGGACCAGGACTGGGGACCAGGACTGGGGACCAGGACTGGGGACCAGGACTGGGGACCAGGACTGGGGACCAGGACTGGGGACCAGGACTGGGGACCAGGACTGGGGACCAGGACTGGGGACCAGGACTGGGGACCAGGACTGGGGACCAGGACTGGGGACCAGGACTGGGGACCAGGACTGGGGACCAGGACTGGGGACCAGGACTGGGGACCAGGACTGGGGACCAGGACTGGGGACCAGGACTGGGGACCAGGACTGGGGACCAGGACTGGGGACCAGGACTGGGGACCAGGACTGGGGACCAGGACTGGGGACCAGGACTGGGGACCAGGACTGGGGACCAGGACTGGGGACCAGGACTGGGGACCAGGACTGGGGACCAGGACTGGGGACCAGGACTGGGGACCAGGACTGGGGACCAGGACTGGGGACCAGGACTGGGGACCAGGACTGGGGACCAGGACTGGGGACCAGGACTGGGGACCAGGACTGGGGACCAGGACTGGGGACCAGGACTGGGGACCAGGACTGGGGACCAGGACTGGGGACCAGGACTGGGGACCAGGACTGGGGACCAGGACTGGGGACCAGGACTGGGGACCAGGACTGGGGACCAGGACTGGGGACCAGGACTGGGGACCAGGACTGGGGACCAGGACTGGGGACCAGGACTGGGGACCAGGACTGGGGACCAGGACTGGGGACCAGGACTGGGGACCAGGACTGGGGACCAGGACTGGGGACCAGGACTGGGGACCAGGACTGGGGACCAGGACTGGGGACCAGGACTGGGGACCAGGACTGGGGACCAGGACTGGGGACCAGGACTGGGGACCAGGACTGGGGACCAGGACTGGGGACCAGGACTGGGGACCAGGACTGGGGACCAGGACTGGGGACCAGGACTGGGGACCAGGACTGGGGACCAGGACTGGGGACCAGGACTGGGGACCAGGACTGGGGACCAGGACTGGGGACCAGGACTGGGGACCAGGACTGGGGACCAGGACTGGGGACCAGGACTGGGGACCAGGACTGGGGACCAGGACTGGGGACCAGGACTGGGGACCAGGACTGGGGACCAGGACTGGGGACCAGGACTGGGGACCAGGACTGGGGACCAGGACTGGGGACCAGGACTGGGGACCAGGACTGGGGACCAGGACTGGGGACCAGGACTGGGGACCAGGACTGGGGACCAGGACTGGGGACCAGGACTGGGGACCAGGACTGGGGACCAGGACTGGGGACCAGGACTGGGGACCAGGACTGGGGACCAGGACTGGGGACCAGGACTGGGGACCAGGACTGGGGACCAGGACTGGGGACCAGGACTGGGGACCAGGACTGGGGACCAGGACTGGGGACCAGGACTGGGGACCAGGACTGGGGACCAGGACTGGGGACCAGGACTGGGGACCAGGACTGGGGACCAGGACTGGGGACCAGGACTGGGGACCAGGACTGGGGACCAGGACTGGGGACCAGGACTGGGGACCAGGACTGGGGACCAGGACTGGGGACCAGGACTGGGGACCAGGACTGGGGACCAGGACTGGGGACCAGGACTGGGGACCAGGACTGGGGACCAGGACTGGGGACCAGGACTGGGGACCAGGACTGGGGACCAGGACTGGGGACCAGGACTGGGGACCAGGACTGGGGACCAGGACTGGGGACCAGGACTGGGGACCAGGACTGGGGACCAGGACTGGGGACCAGGACTGGGGACCAGGACTGGGGACCAGGACTGGGGACCAGGACTGGGGACCAGGACTGGGGACCAGGACTGGGGACCAGGACTGGGGACCAGGACTGGGGACCAGGACTGGGGACCAGGACTGGGGACCAGGACTGGGGACCAGGACTGGGGACCAGGACTGGGGACCAGGACTGGGGACCAGGACTGGGGACCAGGACTGGGGACCAGGACTGGGGACCAGGACTGGGGACCAGGACTGGGGACCAGGACTGGGGACCAGGACTGGGGACCAGGACTGGGGACCAGGACTGGGGACCAGGACTGGGGACCAGGACTGGGGACCAGGACTGGGGACCAGGACTGGGGACCAGGACTGGGGACCAGGACTGGGGACCAGGACTGGGGACCAGGACTGGGGACCAGGACTGGGGACCAGGACTGGGGACCAGGACTGGGGACCAGGACTGGGGACCAGGACTGGGGACCAGGACTGGGGACCAGGACTGGGGACCAGGACTGGGGACCAGGACTGGGGACCAGGACTGGGGACCAGGACTGGGGACCAGGACTGGGGACCAGGACTGGGGACCAGGACTGGGGACCAGGACTGGGGACCAGGACTGGGGACCAGGACTGGGGACCAGGACTGGGGACCAGGACTGGGGACCAGGACTGGGGACCAGGACTGGGGACCAGGACTGGGGACCAGGACTGGGGACCAGGACTGGGGACCAGGACTGGGGACCAGGACTGGGGACCAGGACTGGGGACCAGGACTGGGGACCAGGACTGGGGACCAGGACTGGGGACCAGGACTGGGGACCAGGACTGGGGACCAGGACTGGGGACCAGGACTGGGGACCAGGACTGGGGACCAGGACTGGGGACCAGGACTGGGGACCAGGACTGGGGACCAGGACTGGGGACCAGGACTGGGGACCAGGACTGGGGACCAGGACTGGGGACCAGGACTGGGGACCAGGACTGGGGACCAGGACTGGGGACCAGGACTGGGGACCAGGACTGGGGACCAGGACTGGGGACCAGGACTGGGGACCAGGACTGGGGACCAGGACTGGGGACCAGGACTGGGGACCAGGACTGGGGACCAGGACTGGGGACCAGGACTGGGGACCAGGACTGGGGACCAGGACTGGGGACCAGGACTGGGGACCAGGACTGGGGACCAGGACTGGGGACCAGGACTGGGGACCAGGACTGGGGACCAGGACTGGGGACCAGGACTGGGGACCAGGACTGGGGACCAGGACTGGGGACCAGGACTGGGGACCAGGACTGGGGACCAGGACTGGGGACCAGGACTGGGGACCAGGACTGGGGACCAGGACTGGGGACCAGGACTGGGGACCAGGACTGGGGACCAGGACTGGGGACCAGGACTGGGGACCAGGACTGGGGACCAGGACTGGGGACCAGGACTGGGGACCAGGACTGGGGACCAGGACTGGGGACCAGGACTGGGGACCAGGACTGGGGACCAGGACTGGGGACCAGGACTGGGGACCAGGACTGGGGACCAGGACTGGGGACCAGGACTGGGGACCAGGACTGGGGACCAGGACTGGGGACCAGGACTGGGGACCAGGACTGGGGACCAGGACTGGGGACCAGGACTGGGGACCAGGACTGGGGACCAGGACTGGGGACCAGGACTGGGGACCAGGACTGGGGACCAGGACTGGGGACCAGGACTGGGGACCAGGACTGGGGACCAGGACTGGGGACCAGGACTGGGGACCAGGACTGGGGACCAGGACTGGGGACCAGGACTGGGGACCAGGACTGGGGACCAGGACTGGGGACCAGGACTGGGGACCAGGACTGGGGACCAGGACTGGGGACCAGGACTGGGGACCAGGACTGGGGACCAGGACTGGGGACCAGGACTGGGGACCAGGACTGGGGACCAGGACTGGGGACCAGGACTGGGGACCAGGACTGGGGACCAGGACTGGGGACCAGGACTGGGGACCAGGACTGGGGACCAGGACTGGGGACCAGGACTGGGGACCAGGACTGGGGACCAGGACTGGGGACCAGGACTGGGGACCAGGACTGGGGACCAGGACTGGGGACCAGGACTGGGGACCAGGACTGGGGACCAGGACTGGGGACCAGGACTGGGGACCAGGACTGGGGACCAGGACTGGGGACCAGGACTGGGGACCAGGACTGGGGACCAGGACTGGGGACCAGGACTGGGGACCAGGACTGGGGACCAGGACTGGGGACCAGGACTGGGGACCAGGACTGGGGACCAGGACTGGGGACCAGGACTGGGGACCAGGACTGGGGACCAGGACTGGGGACCAGGACTGGGGACCAGGACTGGGGACCAGGACTGGGGACCAGGACTGGGGACCAGGACTGGGGACCAGGACTGGGGACCAGGACTGGGGACCAGGACTGGGGACCAGGACTGGGGACCAGGACTGGGGACCAGGACTGGGGACCAGGACTGGGGACCAGGACTGGGGACCAGGACTGGGGACCAGGACTGGGGACCAGGACTGGGGACCAGGACTGGGGACCAGGACTGGGGACCAGGACTGGGGACCAGGACTGGGGACCAGGACTGGGGACCAGGACTGGGGACCAGGACTGGGGACCAGGACTGGGGACCAGGACTGGGGACCAGG